>NC_051162.1:91716313-91996312 GCF_013339745.2 Dermacentor silvarum
GAAGCTAAATAAAAAGGTAATTAGTTAAGGAGCGGGTAAAATAGTCTAATTAGTGAAAACACCTAGAAATTTAAATGAAAATAGTGTCCGCCTCATTAAGTAATCCCGCTAACGTAACGAATACGGATATATACCGCAATGGATCTGAAATAACTCTCCTTTACTATCAATAACCCAGTAAGATGACAAAAGCAGATGATAGTAAGCCATAAATAATTGCTATAATTAATGTCAAACTATATCAAATAATGAGAAAATGGCGGATTCGGAGCAGAGTAGTAAAGTTGCATAATTTTCTTAGTTCTATTATGAATGTTCGGGCGATATTAAAGAAGAGGTACAATAATACTGTTTGACATTTATGTTGGTAGAGAGGAAATACATTGGAAATGTTAGCAGCAGGGGCGCTATAACGTAAAATGATTCCAAACTGTTCTGATTACAATTTCTGCAATTAGCCTCCACGATTGGTAAAAACATTTTTGGGCTACTCCCAACTTCGCCTGTCTGTCACGCGACGTCAGGGAAACCACGATAGCTCCCCATCTGATATAACGTGCACACACTGATTATGCATGATTAAACCGCACAAAAGAAAAATAATCATTCCTGATTCGACGCCTTTTCACCATTAGCCCTCTGCTATTGGTGCAATGTTTTCTGGCTACGCCCACTAACCCCGCACTGTTACACAGAATATACCCAGATATACAATCGGCCAATGCTTGCGAGCTATGCTCAGACCTAGCTGACTTGGAACATATGCTCTGGCGGTGCCCCGCGTTACACGACGGCGACGATGTCACGTCGACCAAATGGGAGGCTGTCCTAAGGAGCCCCGATCTTGAAGCACAGCTATGGGCTGTCCATCGGGCCCGCGACGCAGCAGAGAGGCTCGGCCTTTCTGTGCCGACGTGGGAGCGGCCCGCTACGTGCTGACGCGCGTTCCGACGGACAATAATAAAGTTTTGCCATACCATACCATACGCCCACTTCGCCTGTCTGCCACGCCACTTCACAAAACCGCGAAAACTCACCACTTCAAAGTGACGTGTACGCGAAAAAAAAAGCATTAATATGCCGGAAAAAACTGAAAATTTCTCTGAATAGCCACAGACTGCCCCGTTCCGAAAGGAATAGAAGATGGCTGCCCGCCGCCCACCAATCACTCAGGCCTTCGCTACTCGCACCTGCCGGTGAGCATGAACGTACTCACCTGCCGGTGAGCACGTTTAGGGGCAGTATTCTGTAAGAGTCTACCTAGTGGACTGTCCATTTCGGCGACCGTTGATTCGCTGCTGCTTGACGTGCAGGAAGGAGACTGGTTGGCACTTTCCTGCACGTCAAGCAGCAGCGAATCAACGGTCGCCGAAATGGCGAAATGTACAGTCGACTAGGCACACTCTTACAGAATACCGCCCATGCTCCGTCGGCGGCTGGTCATGGAGCTGCCGCGCGGGCACCTATCTCGAAAGCAATCTGCGATGCGGCCGAAGTGTACGCCCACGGGAGCCTCATTTTCAAAGCGATCTTCGATGGGTATAGAGTACATGCGCCGAGTGCCGGTAGCTTCGTATGCGCTGTGCTTTCGACGTTTGCTTCGCGTTGAAGCGAGAGCTAGCGCGAAAGTCAACTTGCTCGCTGCCGCTGGCGCGCTTTCTCACTCCAGCGTTTTCACGAGTTTCCGCGGTCATCGAGCGAGATGTGTTCATGTTTACCTGTGCGCGCGTGACACCGTGCTTGTTTATTTAGTTAGCAAGTGAATATTTACAACTTTATACGGCCGCCGATAAAACTACATTCCTTACTTCGTATAGCTGTCTTCTAATTTGGTATCGCAACCAATCCTTCGCCTTTCAGGCGAAACTGCGACGTTTCTTTATTTTCTTGCTTATTTAAAATGACTTTAGAGTTTGCGGAACAATTCTTCTATCAGACGCGTGACAGGGGGGTCTCGGGTAGCTAAAAAAGTTGTCGCAGTTTCACCTGAAAGGCGAAGCATCAATTGCGATAGCAAATTTGTAGAGAGCTATACGGAGTAATGATATTAGCTTTATCAGCTGTATAAACTTGGACATGCAGCAGCACCGGCAACACGCAGAACTGTTGTCGACGCCGTCGGCGTTTTGCCCGCGTTCGCTCAAAATGCGTGCGGCGTTGGTGACTGTTGCCGGAGCCTCTGATATAAATAGGCACTTGGTGCCGCAGCTAAACGTCGCCTCCCTTCCCTCCCCCTACCCCCCTCCCCCACGGCCTCTCGCGCGTCGGAAGAAGGCGCGTTTGCTCTACATATATGGTGATTGTAAAGGAGGAAAGAGACGCCTACTTCTGCAGCCCTTAAGCGAGCACGGCGCAGAACGCGCGTTTGTTCTCCGCCGTGCGCTCACTCCCCGTGAAAGCGCGCGCCCCTCGCGCCCTTTCACTCGCACATACAGCGTTCGGCGCGCGGCGACGATTTCATCTCCATTGACGTCATACGGAACCTCACGGCGACGGCGACGGCAGAAATCTGCTTTTGAGTGTCCATATAATTGCTATCGCAATAATATTCCATTACCTTGACATCGTCAAAAAAATGTCACAGTTTCGCCCTGAGGGCGAAGCAATGAATGCGATAGCAACACAGCAATGTCATACGAAGTAAGGTGAGCGGCTTTGGTAGCAATATGAATTGTAGTAAACATGAGCTGATTAAGTAAGCAGGTGTGCTGCAGCGTAAGTAGACCGACATGAAGAGAGACTCGATGACCACGAGGAGGCGCGTGTGAAACGGTGGTGTTGATGAGAAGCGCTTCCCGTGGGCAGCGCGTGCGAAGGGACACACCTGTAGCGCTGCACTGCCGACCCGGGCAGCATTGCATGTGTAGCGTGCGTTGGAAAATGTGGCCCGACTATTACTAACTGATTGAACAAGCGTGGTGTGAACGCGCACAAACAAACATGAATAGATCACACTGAATGACTGCAAACAACGACTGTCAAAACGCTGGCAGCAAGCGCATATATACGCCGCAGTAGCGGGCGAAGGTACGTGCGGTCTATCGCTTCAACGGAAACTGAGCGGCGAATGCACGGCGCATAAAGGTCAGAGCCGTGTGGAGATAAGAGACGGTGCGGACGAGCGACGAGCGCGGTTGTTGGCAGCGTAGAAGTGCGCCCCCCCCCCCCCCCCCGCGCTCCCTCCGGCGCTGGCTTCCCGCTTCCTTGCTTGCGCGTGGGTGATTGAGTGCGTTCGCTCTCCGTGATAGCGCGCGTCCCCGCACGCTTCCGCTCGGGCATACGGCGCGCGGCGAAGATTTTATCTATAGGGAACCTCACGGCGACGGCGACGGCGACGACGACGGTAGAAATCCGGTAGAAGTGTCCCTATAATTGCTATCGCAATAAAAATCGTGGGGGTTGACCTTTAAGTGTCTCCCAAGTGTTTCTCTCGCAGTGTAAATTCTAGAGATGCCATCGTTTCTTTGTTCTGTCTTCACCGCAGTACACCCTTCAATGCAGAGATGTAGTACGAAGCATTGCAGGGACGAATAGGGCCTGCGTATGAAATGTTATTTTGTGCATTAACCCTTTGTCTGACAGTGGGACATGTACGTCCCACTTGGTATTGTGGTGGAAAGCGTTTCTCAGCGGCAAAGCGACGCATTTATCTCATTTGCTAGGTGCTGCGTTCTATCTAAATGCTTGAACACTTCATGCGAGCATAGTTTTTGGAAGTGGGTAAATGAAATGTTGCAGTTTCACCCGAAAGGCGAAGCATCAATTGTGATAGCAACTTAGTATATAGAGAGCTCAACGGAGTAAGGATAGTAGTTTTATCAGCTCTATAAACTTTGACGTTAAGCAGCACCAGCAACGCGCAGAACTGTTGTCGACGCCGTCGCCGTTTTGCCCGCGTTCGCACCGAACGCGCGCGGCGTTAGTGACTGAAGGACGTTGTTCTTGCGGTGTATATAGTTGAACGAATGCAGAGACAGAATTCCCTCTAGTAATTTTAGTAAGGCGCTCTATGCCAACAACCACTGGGACCAGACTCTCACGCTAGCCAACGTCATCTTTTATCTCGGCGGTATACGCCCACGCGTGCGGTTTGAAACCCGTGAGGACGACCTTTACACATCGTGCCTGTAGTACACACGTGTGTTCGAAGCCGCACAGAAACAAGTGTGAAAGTTGGGAAACGCATTTAGGACATCACACCGTATTGGTGAAGCAGGACACTGACAAGGACAATGTGGAGAGACACACGTGCAGCGAGCGTCGTGTATTCTTGTGTCTTTCCACATTGTCCTTGTCAGTGTCCTGCTTCACCAATACGGTGTGATGATTAATCACCACCTCGTCCAACGTTCCACATTACTGCATTTGGGACAGTTGAATTTGATGCTGACGTCGTGTGGCGATAAGGCTTGGCGTGATCTTGCTGTTAATAATAATAAAAAAATAAGAGCGCTCCACGCATCTCTTCTGGCTATGCTCGCACGAGGATGCAGCAGCACTGGCGGGATCAAGGTCAGTCGATGTGTCGTGACGTCATGGGGCATGAGCTTTTCCTGGGCACTGAAACTAATTCATAAAAAAAAAACGAGCATTATAGCAAATTTCAGGGGGCTCCTATGCTATAGCCACTATTAGGAATTAGCGGGTTCGGCTATTCATTTACATGGGGTTGTAAGTCGCTAAGCATGATGACGTCGGGGGTTCCATGCTCAGCCACGACTCCAGATTCCTTTTGACTATCTGGTAGCCTTTAACATTATCGCAATGCGGCCAAAAATTGAACCCACGGCCTGGTACTCAGAAGCGCAGCGCCATAGCGACCGCGGCGGGTATTAATTAAACTACTTACCAACACAACCATAATTACTTAAGGCATCTCCGAAAGGAACTTGTTTTTTATCGCTTTGTGTTCTTTAATGTCGTTTCGCTTTAGTTGTCCGCCAGGACGGCACCTTTTCCCAGACGTACTATTGTGTTTAGTGTGAGCCTCAACGCACTAGCGTTGAATTGAGCGCTCTCCCGGTTCAGGCGGTGGCGCTAACGTGTCACGCTCAGGGTTAAGAATACACGTCTCAAAAAAGAGTTCTGTGCATTGCTGCTTGAAAAATCAATTTAAATCAGTAGATTCCCTTATACTTGGAAAACAAAAATTTTAAACGATGTTTTTTTTTTTCTTTCTTTTTGCCAGCATGGATGGAATTCTTACTGTTGTAGTTCTAGATTGTGCCATATGTTGCACAGTTCTAGATTGTATTTGAGAGAAATCACACGGGTAATCACAAACTAAAAATAAATATAGAACGATCCCCTATTCAAGACGTCAAACAAGTTGCATAAAGGCTAGCACATGACATCTGGTATAACTGAAGCCGTGCCTGTGCTTTCGCTTAAGCCGAAAAACGCAAAAAGAAATGCAGATTTCGCTTGTTGCTCGTGCGTAGTAAAAGTTGACCGTGCTTTAGCGCTCATCTATTAAAAAAGTAGTAGATTTTGCCCGAGTAGCCAAGAATAGAAGAATTTTTTTAAAAGGTAGTAAATATAGTTATCGTTTATCTGGAACACGAAAGAAACCAGTAGATTCTGAAAGCTTTATTACTGGATCAATAAAATATGAAAACATAAGCAGACTTACTGATAAGTTATGGCGTTGACGCGATCTAGTTGGCACATTCTGGATCTAGGGGCAAATAGCTATAGAGACACGAACGACGAGGCGCCGACATTCAACTAAATTTTAGATCATGCAGCGCACCGAATATAAATGCAAAAAAGAGAGGCAATAACAATCATGACGTTAGCGCGAGAGACTTCGTATGAAATGCCGCAGCCCAACTGTGCACGTAGATGTCAATGTACAAAAACTACGACAAAAATTCTGAGAATCGACTTCTTAGTAAGCAGTCTTTGACTCGGCTGTTACTTCACTTTTGATTACGTATGTTGCTAGCTCATAAGTTCTACACATCGCTTTTTTTCCCCCGGAACCAAGGAATGTTTACGCATTTGGTAGGATAGGATAGGAATAAATTTTATTTGTCCAATGGTTATGGCTTTTGGTGCCCGGGGCTAGGCTGCCAGGGGCCCATCGCCGGAGAAAAATCTTCCGAGATCCTCAGCAATTGCCCTGGCCCGCTGGACGGCCCACTCCTGGTCCTCGGGTGCCTTGCTGAGGAGGGCGGCTTGCCATCTCTAAGCGAGGCGCCCCGCTTCAGAGGGTCCTCCTGTTGTCTTCCCCCTTCCTCTTGGTCCTTCTTCCTCAGGGCGTTGTCATTCCCAAAGCATATGGGCCATATCAGCCCGTTCGTGCTCTCACCACGGGCAGCCGGGCGATGGGTGCAGCGCGGGCCACAGGCGGTGCAGGTGGTAGGGGTTGGTGGAAGTGCCCGTCTGCAACCGTATTAGGTCCACTGTCTGGGACCTGTCCAGCCGCCCGTGGGGTTGTAGATATTGCTTCCGTTCCGTCATGTAGTGACCAAGAACCTCTCGGTACGTGGCCGGAAACTCCTCGACATCGCGGTCGACGTCCCCATGGTCCCCAGATCCGTCCGCCACGATATGGGTTGTGTTGGTAACGACAGCGGCAGAGCCGCACGCGGTGGCCGTCACTTCTTCCCTGGGGTCCCGCACAACAACGGGGGCGGCTGCCCTCTGGTTGATCGCGGCGCGGCGGGTAAGCTGCCTCGCGACGAGATGGGTGCGCTCGTTGTGGTTGGGTGGGGTGTCGGTGTGTCTTCAGCCGTTAGCATTGTTGTTGTCGTTGTTGTCGCGGCTGTTGTCGTTGTTAGTGCCAAGCTCCCCGACGTGCGCGGGGAACCATTTGAGGGGCTTGTTTGTAATCGTGCCGGACCCAAAGTCCCCGACCCTGGCGTTGAGCATGCGCGACACATCCACGAACACCCAACCTTTGGTGTAGTACCGGATCGCTGATTTGGAGTCGCTAATGATCAGCCTATCTTCTGTACCTCCGTGGAGTACCGCGAGGGCAATGGCCATCTCACCTCATTTGGTAGACAATTCTCAGAATTTCTGTAGCATTTTTTTTATCGAGCATCGCCCTATAACGTCGTTGCCGTTCCGCTTCCGAGCACGTCGATCCTTTCCTCATCTTGCAGTCGATGATCTCCTAGCTTCTGTCGCTATTCTCATTGTTCCTTCTGCCGGCCATCGTTCAGCGCTCCTACGCAGCTTCTTTGATGATGATGATAACAACTTTATTATTCCGCTACATTTCACCAAGCCTACGTTTCTTTGGTGTCATTGCGATTGAACTCGTATGGACACATCCGACCCCTTCAAGGCGATCGTATAAACTGAGCCTAATTGCTATCACAACGCCTTTTTTTTTCTTGGAGGGGAGGGGGGGGGGGGGGGGGGGGCAAACCACTCCTAAAAGTCAGTTGTTCTTATCATTATGCGCTTTTTTATTGAGGCCGAGGTTTTGACGGAAGCCCGTCTGGTCAGGGGGCATCCTTTTCCTGGTGGTCTTATAAACATTGTATCGCATGTCCTTGATTACATTGGGAATAAGGCTCCCGTCAGATGAGCCAACACGTCTTTTTTGCATTCTTTCTTTAACACGAAAGTGTTTTATGCCGGGGTCCACCAAGACTTCACTGACGTATTTCCGTCACGGAAATACGTCAGTATTTCCGTCACGGAAATACGTCATAGAACATAATACAAAGAAAGAAACCAGAAGAAAAAGTTCCACAAACATGCAAAATTTGGAAATCGAACCCACGACCTCTCGGTCCGCGACGATAGATCGCCGAGCGTTTAACCCATTGCGCCACAAACGCATTTGTAGAGAGCTACACAGACGCGCCTTATATATCTAACACTCCTCCGTGTACCCGCGCTCTTGCTCGGGGCGGTGCCGCCGCCTACGAGCAGAAAAGAGAAGTACTGCATTATGACACTAACGCGCACCGACAGTGAACGCTTCGGTGGTCTCAGCACTACGACGCCTCGATGCCAGCATTCGAAGGGACGCTGGCATCAAGAAGCACTACCAACGCCACCTAGGTGGCGTTCACCGTACTCAGCACAGCGGAGCGTGGCCTCCGCAATTAGCTCTGAAAATGTTTCTGAAGTTGATCGCGGAGGCTGCAATTACGACGCGCTGTACGCGCTGATTTGACTCGGTGACGATTCAGTTACGTGCTTTGTCTTGCGCGTTGTATTAGTGTGTCAGTTACGTGCTTCGTCTTTCGCGTTGTGCTAGCGTGTGCAGCGTAGTGCAGCTTCCATATGCACGACGGTTGCTCATGGTCATCGACGTTGGTAGTCGTGATGGAGGAGACGTGCCACCAGGCGTCAGCGTGGGTGCATCAACGCCTAAGGGCGCTTTAGCCACAAAACACCAATAGACATTATATATCAATGTGCAATAAACATTACACTACTTCTGTGAAGACACGTTTCACTTTCGTGTTCTATACCGATTCCTATATAAAGGGATCAACCACATTTTTTTTTTGTGGTCGGTGTCCTTTTTAACTTTCTTCATGCTTTATTATTGCATCAAATGACCCTGTCGAGGCGACGGCGATGTGACCAGTCTTTTTTATGGATTCTAAAGCTACCAATCATCTTCAGTTACGCTGGTAAAATGACTAAATGTCTTAACTTGACCAATTACGCCCTTATTTCCCAGTTACAAGGGGTTACGGGACAGACACAGTTTATCCGGGGTACTCGCTAACGAATGCTTACACGCATTGAAATGCCACCTCCTTGTCAAGCAGATGAACTGACGGTGTGCTTGCGCACTCTGCTCCTTTCTTGGGTATCTTATATGCTTAGAAGGTTTCACCCGTCCTTTGATTTCCGCACTTACTTAACATGGTTGTGTCGCTCATCTGAGAAAGCATAGAGTTTCATACAACAATTACTAGAGAGAACTGTGGGGCTAGTCTCTCCGGAAGATGCTAGCAGGGTGATTCAGAAAGCATGGGAATCATGGGTAGCATACGTGGATTAGCCTAAACTTCGTCCTTATGGCTTCAAACGACTTCGTGACTTTGCAAACTCATCATTTTTAACAATGTATTGCTTTATAAACAATTAAATGAACATTATAAAAAAATCCCACGGCAGGATTCGAATATAGAACGGCTAGTACAGAAGCCCGATATGAGAGAGAGAGAAAATGATTTAATGAAAGGTAGGGAGGTTAACCAGGACTGAGCCCGGTTGGCTATACCCTACACTGGGGGAAGGTAAAAGGGGAGAGAGAGATTAAGAGAAGAATAGAAAGTCCGCTGTTGATATCGCCGACGTTGCAACAGATCTCTGTTCTATCACTGATGATCAATCAGTCCGGATCATAGACGGTCACTCAGTTCTGTAGTTTTCAAAAATCGCAGCAGCGCTTTTGTGGCCTTTTGCAGCTGTGATATTCGAGGCCATGGTCCCAAGATCTTGCTGAAGGTGAACGGTCTTCTATCTAGCCTATTGAGAACGTTGCAGAGGGTCATTTCTTTCGTTTTGAAAAGATGGACAGTAGCATAGTAGGTCTCATCGCCACCGCAGGCATTACACTCGGCGCTATCAGCCATTCCAATCAAACACGTGTAAGCATTGGTGAATGCAACACCCAAGCGTAAGCGGCACAGCATTGTTTCCTCATTTCGCGGAAATCCAGGCAACAGCCGCAGCTCCATAGATGGGTCGAGAGAATGCAACCGATGCTGGGTGAATTCAGCTGTATGCCACTTCTCCAATGTCATACTGTGCGCTAGCTTGCTTAGGTGTTGGGCTGCGTCAGTCCTCGATAAAGGCACAGAAACAAGATTTGCTCCTTCGTGTTCTTTCCTATAGCAGCTTCGACGGCGATGTCGTTGCCGGAAATACCGCAATGACCCGGCAGCCACTGATATGGAAACCAATTACGCCATGGACGTGCGCAACGACAAGCAGTATTAAACACCGTTACGAATTTCTCGCGGGCAAGCCAGTGCGTTGAAACGTTCGGCGCGTTTCGGTTTCGCCACGTCGACAGGCTGAACTGCCGCCGTAAGTAGCGATTATGCATGTTTGCAGAGTCTTCTGCATTTAGAAGAGTGTCCACTGCTTTGAAATGTAGGCTAAGGAAGGCAGATAAAGCGTAATAAACAAAGCGACGAGAACGTCTAAACCCACAAGCACGAAGATCAGACAAATCCATATACAAACCATCATTCCCACGGTGGCTGAACGATCGCAGCGCCAAAGTTCCCCCTAGTGATTATTGTACGAAACTCTGTGCTGGAAAGCATCCCCATCCGCACTGATACGTAGCTGGTGAAAATTATTGGTGATGCTTTCGAGAAAAAAAGTGGTGAAGGTTTCGCCTTTGCATCGATGTGCTTTCCTCGTCGGCTTTTTTTACAGAGCCATGGACAAAAAAAAGAAAGAAAGAAAGCAGAGCATAGTTACGAAGCTATGGAGGCGGTTCGCTATGGCGAAGCACGCTGCGTTATAGGGATATAGGACGTCCGCTTCGGCGAGCCCGTTTATTATCGCTCTAAGGAGAAATCAAGCGACGGAACTAGTACATAATTGAAATAAATTCTGGTGTGATGCTTGCCAAAACCACGATCTGATTATAAGGCTCGCCCGTTTTCTTTTTTTCTTCTTTTTTTTTGGGGGGGGGGGGGGGCAGGGGGGGCTGTGGATTAATGTTGACCCCCTGGAGTCCTTTAACGAGCACTCAGTGCACACTACAGGAACGTCTTTTTTTTTCAGGAGAAAGCTTTGTATGCCCCATGAAGCGAAAGATCCGCCGCCCGTTCTTATCATCCGATGGTAGCAAAACCCACGTGACCAAATGATGACGTCACGTTCCCGGCGCTGGACCTGCTGCGGCTCGCACTGGAAATCCCACGGTGAACTGGCCACGGCGCCCGTCCCAACCAACCGACATTGCCCACTCCCAAAGTAGGATTAGGGTGGATTAAAGCGGATTAAGGTGGATTAAGGTGGATTAAAGTGGATTAAGGGGGGCTAAAGTGGATTAAGGTGGGAAAAGGTGGATTAAGACGGATATAGGTACAGTTTTAAAGGGAAGTGATCACTCAGAGAAGTCATGCTTTCACATTCAGATCACGTAAGGCTACTTAAGTGGCTGTCATCTTTCCTTTGCATTCCAGTCCCCTTCGAAGGCGGCCACCGTGGGCGCGATTGAACCCGCGACCTCGAGCTCAGCTGCGCAATGCTAAAACCACCGGGCTACCGCTGTAGGTTACACGAAGGAAAGCACGGGGGTATGCGCATTGCTGGAACGGCAAAACCATCTCAACTTTTGTTCTCAACAAGTTGACGCGTTAGCGCCACCAGCTCGGCCGGGAGAGGGCTTTCCAGCCACGGCTTGGGCGTTGCTGCTCATAGTGAACGCAAGTCGCACACTATCAAAGAAAAAATATATCCTGCAATTAGCTTCGAATGCCCACACTTCTGAATCATAACAGTGCGCGAGATCCAGGCAGTTTGTAGGTGCAGTGTTTGTTCCTGGAGGAGTCTAGACACCCGTGTTAGATGTATGCCATATACTTAGGACGGTACGTTGGGCATGTTGGTATTCCATACTGAAGCCATTCACAGCGCGAAAGGACAAGCACACGCAGAAAAGATACACGGACAAGCGCTATCAAAAGACAACTTTATTGAAAGCACACATGTAAATAAGCGGTGATGCACGTGACAAGAACCGAAAAATTGACAATGTGAAGGCACAAGTTTCTTTAGGGGTTGATACTATACGTTGGATTCTTGTTGTCATGTCGTGCCAGTTGTGCCTTCACGTACATTGTCAATTTTTCGGTTCTTGTCACGTGCCTCATCACTTATTTACATGTGTGGTTTCAATAAAGTTGTCTGTTGATAGTCTGCGCTTGTCCATGTATCTTTTCTGTGTGTCCTTGCCGTTGCGCGCTGTGAATGCTTTCAATATACACTATACTTCGCATGACATTATTCTTGTGCTAGGCGTCGCATGTTTGACCAGGTCGTTGTGCCCTGCAAATATCGATCTAATATTTTGCACCTTTGTCACGGAGAGGGTTGGTCAGGACATTTCGGAATTAGGAAGAGGAAGGATAGGTTGCTAACGGAGGTTTATTGGTCAGGATGATTCCGCGATCGTTGCAAACCATGCTAGGCCCTGTAGCACCAGTCAAGGAGTGGGCCATCCCCACAAGAAAGCCAAGGCACCTCTGGAACTTGTGCCCTTCTTCTCTCAGCCCTTTTGGCGTCTTGTAATAGAGGTGGCAGGGCCGCTTCCAGTGACGAAATCTGGATATCGTTACTTGCTCTCTGCCATTTGCCCCGCTACGAAGTTCCCGGGGGAGCATAATTCAGGGGAAATAGCATAGGCGCTGCTCTCTGTTTTCGCAGGGATAGGGTTTCTTCCGGAGGTTCAGTGCAATCATGGTTGAGTGCTTACCTGGGTAGTGATTTCAGGATACCTAGAGAAGTGTGGCATCCGAAAGGTATATAGCTCGGTTTACCATCCCCAATATTCAGAGCTAGCAGCTCTACTGACAGATGCCCTAAGAAAATCGGCTCCTGAAAGAGTGGTTTGGAATAACCCCAAGGACGATGCGTTTCAGGAGCTCAAAGCGGCTCTCTCGGCTTCTACCGTGCTGCGGGCACCGAACTATTCAACCGACCCTTCATTGGACAGTGCGATACGAGCAATCGTGGATTGGGGGTTGTGTTGTGCTAGGAGGATGACAACATGTGAAGAGCACCCAGTGTTATACGCTAGCCGAAAGTTCACGGTACGAGAGGAGGACTATAGTGCATCGTAAAAAAAGAAAGGGCATGCTTTGTTTTGGCAGCTGAAAAGCTAAGCTGCGACCTTTACGGCACGACATTTGTCTTTGTGACCTGCTCAGGTGGCTGACTCAGATGTCAGGCAAGAATACCCGATTGTTAAGATGGATTCTAGCACTTCAGTAGCTGAAAGGGAGCGGTTAATGCCAATGCCGATGGCTTGAGCCGCGTCTGTTGTTTTCGACAGCCTGTGCTAAATTTCTTCCGGCTGCAACTGTATAATTTTACTTATTTAACTTCGGATGAAGCGAGAACACTTGTGTGACTGCCAGGAGTTAACGCGGTATTAGCATTTCCTAGATCAATATCAACTTGGTCGCTTGGGGAGTATAACGCTGGCGCTTGCCGAGCCAGTGGGGTCGTTCTACGTGATTTAGGTGCAAATCAAGAGATAGAAGGCGAAGCAGGTCTCTTCCGTCGAGCAGCTGAGACTTCTCACCGTACGAGATCATCCCCGTCGGCGGAGGCTATGGTGGCTATGGTAGACAGCTTGTACTGCTTGTCTGTTTCGTTGCAGATCGACGGACATGTGAAGTAAAAATACAACGCGCTCCTGGGTACCATTGCGCTGCCTATCGCACTTTCTGGACGCACACACACATAGAATTAGGTGCCCTGTGTATGCGAAATTCAAAGCGTAATGGAATAGCGTCCCGCACGTAAACTACGCTATCACGCTATACTAAAACTCTCTTTCTGCAAAGTTCGTTTGCGGAACGGTAACGCTATTTCCCGTAACCCCGCTATTACGCTACGCTAAACTAAAACTGTGTGCCGTGGGTTTTGTTTGACGGGAGGCCGGAGCTATGGTGTGGCGACCGTGGAGGCCACATTCATGCCCGCATGGTGCCTGCTTTCGAGCATACGACAAGTGCGTGCACGGCTCGGGTTTCTTCGCGGCAGCACGGCGTCCGCGACGGAAGCGGCCACATGCTCACGGACTGTCAATCGGCCCCTCCCCGTGCGGGCAGCAATGCATCCCCGACGACGTCCTGCGGCGCCCGCACCACGGACGACTCCAGCTGCGTTTGGGACGATTTCAAAAGGGCTGCCACCCTGTGGCTGTCAGTTCCATTTGGCCTGTGCCTGGCCATAAAACTCGCCCGGCACACCGCTGTGACCGACCGCCAGATCGGCCCGACGCCGCAGCGCGGTTCCAGCCACCGAAAGTGACGTTAGTACCAGGGAGGCTGCCCGGACCCTACCTCTCTTCCTCGGCCTTGTTTCGTCCTTATAGGGACAGTCTGGGGTATCTGGGGACTGAGAGATGTTATTTAAGCAGCTTGCAGCTAGTCTGTCGGGCGCTCCTCGAAACCACCACAACGTGTAAATTTGTATAAAGAATTCTTCGCCGAGAAAGCTCTCCTCGTATCTGACTCGGCGCGAAGTGGAGTCCAGAAATCCTGCCGGCCACGCATACCTCGGCACACGCAACACACGGCGACTTCATGATGTCGCGTCAGACGCCCTGTGCCGACCAAGTAAAACGCATAGTTCGATACCAGCTTGAGACCACACTTACCATATACGTATAAACACCAGCTCGAGATTGCCATTCTTTACTAGGCAGGCTTTCGAAACTGCTCTGCCAGTGGTCTAATGTATTGAGGCTGTCGTCGGACGAGTATCCGAACTCTTGCCTTCGGCCAGTGCGCTTTGTTACTTCGGCCGACGGCCGACAAAGCACCAGGCCATAAAGAGCATGGCCGTCTAAATCAAGATGCATGCCGACTGAGCTGTCGAGTTATCCATGGACTATAGTCTATACAAAAACTGTCTTCAAAAGTAATCCACTAGCAATTTTAATAAAACCGCTATGTTAGCGACGCAAACTCTGCTTGCACAGGCGGTTTATGCGCTTTGACGGACACAACTTCCGCGACAAATTAGAGTCGCCAAACACATAATTAACGAAAGCTTTTAACGCGACAGCGTTAAGGACCCCATGTCGCAGAAAATCCGCCGTCGGCGTGGACGCGCCGGCGTCGGTGGCGGAGAACATCATTCCGAACCCCCCGACCACGCAGGCCCTCCACGTGTCGCAAGGCGTTAGTGAACAAGATTGAATTTGAGCCTCAAAGTAAACTACGTCGGAAAAATCGTAAAGTACGACTTAACCGCAACTTACAGAGGTGATAGCGTTGGATTGTAATTTGTATGTACGAGAAAACATAATTCTGTTACGAGGAAAGTCAAACGAAAAACCCTTTTCCAGCATTTCTACCATACCAGCAGCGGCGCGCAGAGGGGAAAGGTGGAGAAAAAAGAAAGCTGCAGTTGCCGGGAAGCCTGACAAGCATTCAGGGATCTTTGTATGCTATCGCGTTCCACTCTCAAATGAGAAGCTTATAGAGGACAGACAACCGCTCAGAACATGAATCGAGATAACCCCACTGATGGAAAGATCGCCTATCGTACTGGTTAAAACAAGCCATGTTTTTCTCGTTAAACGTGAATTTATATTTTCATTTTTCCCTAAAAGTCGCCAGAAATGACCTCTGGCGCCCCACTCGGCAAAAACATGAAGTTGCATATGAGGTCTACCACGTGACCTTCTATTAGTGTACGCGGTTCTTGGTCTTTTTATTGGTATTGAAATGCGGTCCACTTTTTTCTGTTATGACTTTTTTCTAACTTACAATGTGCAGATAGGCCTTCGTATGTAGCGAGTAGATAAGTCGCGCTGCCTTCGCCTTCGTTTTCGATGACTTGGCTTGGCTCGTCTATGGACAGAATAGGGACGGCGGAGGCCAGCCAGCCATGGCGTAGGCGTGTACTTGGGGGGAAATGCGATGCAAGTATAAGAAAGGTCCGTATGACAACGCAAACTTATTGTACCAGCTTTTTATTTTCAAAAGTGCTTGAAAAGGTCAAACTGCACGTGTTTATAACCACAGTTGCACTCACTCCTGTGAAAGTAGAACGGTGGGCCGCTTTCTTAATTTGCGAAGCGAGCTATCGGCATTGCTCTCACTTCTCAGTGTAGGAGGGACCCTTACTTTTTTAGAGGCTGCTCAGATCGAAAAATTGCGCCTACAAATATCCACGCGCTTTTTGGTGTAACCGCTGCAGGTGTAAACACTACCAATGGTGAGCTTTTCATTGCGTCATTAAAAACTGGGTCTTTAAAAATCCGTTGTCAGTCCCTTTAAGAGGAAGCTTTAGCTCTGGTGCATTTATCTAAATAAATGTAAAATGAGAATTCGTTTTTCTCGGCGACCGCTGCACCAAACTTGACGAGGTTTGTTGGATTTAAAAGAAAAACTGAAAATCTGGTGACTGTTGCTTTCGAACTGTTGATTTAGGTTGTCAATGTTTTATTAAAAATTGGCAAAAATTGAAAATTTTCTGAAAACAAAACTATTAAGTTTACAACTCTAACTCAGCAATGAAAAATTGTATCACAATTCTGTGCATTGCATATAATAGTACATCTAAAGCGGGTAAAATTGATATATTACACATAAATCTCAAACATTTAATAATATTGAAATACAGCTTTTACAGAACCCTTGTAAACAACGTAACGAATTCAATTAAGATAGGAACTGGCATATCGGATTTGTCCGCTTTGAAGGATCTAATGGATGCCGTTTGCATAACCGCGGTAGCTGTTCTTGATGCCGAGCTATGAATTTGTAAACTTCGTGCTTCTATTTTTTTCGAACTTTCGAATCTTTGAATTTTTTTTTTAATTAGCGTAGCTTGCCCTAGTGGCGCAAGGCTAAAGAAACAGCGGAGCTGATGGGCACCTAGCTGGTCCTGGACTTTCGGGTTATGCTTTTCCGGAATTTCTTGATTATTGATCGATTATCAATTAGCTATTGTTTGGCTATCGATTGGCTATCGCAAGGTATTGGCCACGTATTTGGGCTAGACTAAGCAATACCAAGTCATCCCCAGCATTTTCCGGAATGTATTGATTCCGTATTCAAGCTCTTAGACTAGGAAGGCTTAGGAGTGAGGATCAACGGCGAATATCTCAGCAACCTTCGGCTTACAGATGACATTGTCTTATTCAGCAACAATGGGTACGAATTACAACAAATGATTGAGGATCTTAACCGAGAAAGTGTGGGGCTCAAGATTAATATGCAGAAGACAAAGATAATGTTCAATATCCTGGCAAGAGAACAAGAATTCAAGATGGCCAGTCAGCCTCTAGAGCCTGTAAAGGAGTACGTTTATCTAGGTCAATTACTCACCCTGATCATGAGAAGCAAATTTAGAGAAGAATAAAATTGGGTTGGAGTGCATACGGCAGGCATTGCCAAATTCTGACTGGGCGCTTACCTCTGTCGTTGAAAATAAAAGTCTACAATAATTGCATTCTACCGGTGCTAACATATGAGGCAGAAACTTGGAGGTTAACAAAGAATCTCGAGAACAAGTTAAGGACCGCACAAAGAGCGATGGAACGAAAAACGTTAGGACTAACGTTAAGAGAGAGTAAGAGAGCTGTGTGGATCAGAGAGAAAACTCGGATAACCGATATTATAGTTGGCATAAAGAGGAAAAAATGGAGCTGGGCAGGTCATGTAATGCGTAGGATGGATAACCGGTGGGCCATTAGAGTTACAGAATGGATACCAAGAGAAGGGAAGCGTAGTCGCGGACTGCATTAAACTGGGTGGGATGATGAAGTTAGGAAATTTGCAGGCCCAAGCTGGAATCAGCTAGCGCAAGACAGGGGTAATTGGAGATCGCGGGAGGAGGCCTTCGTCCTGCAGTGGACATAAATATACGCTGTTGATGATGATGATTGATTTGCTATCAATTGGCTATCGCAAGGTAAAGCGAGGCGCAGCTGTGGGATGTGACGTCATCGCTAGCGCGGTGGTGGTGGAGCTAGGCGAAGTGAGGCGCAGCTGTGCGCAGTGACGTCATCGCTAGGCGAGTTTCTGCAAATGCTAAGCGGGGAAACGAAAAGCTTGATCAGCTCCGCTGTTGAAACTTCAGGCCCTAAATCAAAATTCCGCTTCCAACAGTGACTAGAATTTAACTTTCTCTCTCAAATGCAACAAATTTCATTAAAATCTGTCCAGGGGTTATCTCAGAAAAGCGTTTCAGTGTTTTACGTGTATTTGAATAGGCCGCTTCAAAGTTGGGCCCGAGCTAAAGAGAGAGAGAAAGGGGGAAGGAAAGGCAGGGAGGTTAACCCGACTTTGTCCAATTTACTACCCTGCACGTGGGGAGGGGGGTGGGGTAAAGCTTTCTCTTAAGCGTCCTGAAATTATCGATTTCTTTTTTTTTTTCAGTAACAACTGTGGTGGCAATGTTTATATGTTGAAATTTCAGGACAATCGCCTTTGAAGACAATGCCACAACAACGCAACACTTCGTTCGATTCTACCCGGTGCGTATCGGTTCCGAGATGCACGGGTGTTAATTAGCGACGGCAATCACGCAGACTGCGTTGCAGCACCACAAAGTCATCTTTCCTTGCCACAGGTGTACGAACTCCTAGCTGACCTCGAACATGACAGCCTGAATAAATTGGACTGCTGGTACAGCATTTTAGAAAGCCTGCCTAGGAAAGGATGGCGATCTCAAGCTGGCCTTTATATATGGTAATTGCGGTCTCAGGCTGGAGTCAAACTATGCGCTTGACTTCGTCGGCATGTAGCGCGTCTGACGTCAGTCATCTTGACATCATGAAGTCGCCGAGGTGCTGGTTAACAGGGCGAAGATATGCGGGATTCCGCTGCTCTTGGCTTGCTTGAACCAGAGGCATTCCTTGATTCCTCAACTGTGGTCGCGTTGTCTTACGTGAACGGGCTAAATGAATCCTCACCATTGCTTACGGACACGTCTTTTATTTCGTTCATTTTAGGACACGGAGCCAACGCATCCTAAAAAATTATAAGTATACAGTTAAAACTCGATCTATGGAAATCCGATTTTACGAAGTTCCCGACCTAACGAAGAAATTTCCATTCCTCGATAGGTACCCCTAGGGGTACCTGTCGAGGTTTGATGTTGTCATTAAACCGAATTAACGAAATTAATGGCCGTGGAACCCGACTTGACAAAGTTTTTCCTGCAATAAATGAGTAACAAAAGCGGTGATTTCTTTGTCATTTTGCCACAGACGGGTTTTTCTTCGAGCGTGCCTTCTAATGCTATCCCGTTAAAACATCTAGGCGCCCTATAGTCGCGCTCTTTGCGCCCGCTTCTTCGCATATCGGCAGCCTGTCATAGCTTCACGTCAACGTCTACCTCGCCTGCATTGCACATCCCACAAGCAATTCGGGCCACTCTCGCGGACTTTCCACACGCGCAGGCGTGGGTTGGCGGCAAATACAATGCCGCGGTAGCTTTTGCGTTTCGTTACGCTACAATTTTAGAATTCGAAGGACCGAGAAATCCCTTTCTTGATTTTACGAACTTCCTTATTGAACGAAATAATTCGTGCGAGGTCATCACTTCGTTGAATCGAGTTACAACTATATATATATATATATATATATATATATATATATATATATATATATATATATATATATATAAACGCCTACATATTAACGTACCCTCACTGGCGCGCGACATTTAAAGTATGGAAGTTTGTCCTTCATTTTGCCTTCGCGTACAATGACCTTCTTTTCGCGCACATGACGAAAACCGAGGTTTTGACATTATCCTTTGACAGCCTCAACTGATTTAATGTTTCTCTTTAGTGTCCCTTTAACGGAGCACAAATAGATCATTTTCAGGGAACTCGTGCCCGTTAGAACTTTTGAGGTCTCTAACTGGTTTCAAACTTTCGCACGCATACGTCGCGAAACTTCCGTATAGGCTGGTTGTATAATCGCAAACCACCCCACTTGTTCTAAAAAAAAAAAAAACAGGGCCATTTTTTCTTCACAAACGAGTATAGAGCACAATATGGCATGGCATCCTATACGCGAGCCGCTGAAGGCGCAAGAACTAAAACGAAGGCAACAGCAAGAACCACTCAAGAAGAGGCACAACTATCAAATCACTCTACTTGAGGAATAAAAAAAAAGTCGCACTTTCGCCCGAATGGCGAAGCATCGATTCCGATAGCAAATAAGTGGGCAGCTATACGAAGTAAGTATAGTAGCTTTATCGGCCGTATAAACTTGTCAACATAGGCATACTAACTAAATTAACAAGCATGATGTCACGCGCGCGCGCAAACAAGCATGAACGCATCTCACTCGATGACCGCGGAGACTCGCAGTCAGAACGCTGGAGTGAGTAAGCGCGCAAACAGCAGCGAGCGAATTCACCACTTTGTGCCGCCGCTCGCATCAGTGCGAACTAAGCCGCGAAAACACAGCGTAGGGCGGACTCTGTCCCCGCCCCCGATTGCTTTGAAGGTAC
This sequence comes from Dermacentor silvarum, assembly GCF_013339745.2. Lineage (NCBI taxonomy): Eukaryota > Metazoa > Arthropoda > Arachnida > Ixodida > Ixodidae > Dermacentor > Dermacentor silvarum. Next base: position 91,736,477 of record NC_051162.1, read on the forward strand.
AGGGGCCCGAGTGGGCGCGTGTAGCGTAGAAAGCCCCCCCCCCCTCCCTACCCACGCCCGGGAGCATTGTGGGTGACTGGAAGATGGCAAGCTTCCTTCCCGCTTTCCTCCCTTGCGTGTGCCGCAATCGCCGGCTCACCCTCGCACGCTTTCACACGCACATACAGTATACGGCGTGCGGCGACAATTTTATCACCCTTGGACTTTATACGGACCTCACGGCGACGCCGACGGCAGAAATCCGCCTTTATTGTCCATATAATTGCTATCGCAATAAAAAGTTTAAGCAAGAACAGTGAAATGCGATATTCCTGGGCATGCGCGTGCCATCTGTCTTGGTTTAAACGTTTTTTTTTCTATTCTGGAAGTAAAGTCACTTTATAGATGGACTTCTTGTTTAGTGGCTTGTGTTATCATCTCCACGTTATTCCTTGAGTCCATGAAACCAGCGTACAAGGTGCTGCACCACGATTTATCTCCGTTCATAGCTCTGACTGTTATGGCATTTTCGACTGATGGTTTCAGATCACTACGACAGCATTGAAAAGAGAGTATTTAGGCTGCATATCGCTGATGATTAAGCCGTTTCTAGATAAGTGATACTGAGGCCTCTGTATTTACATTCCAGCCAGTTCAGTCGAATAATAAAGCCCAGTGGCTTGTATTTGCTACCTTAAGCCCTTTTTCGTGCGTTTTCGGCAGTGCTGATGCTGCTGGACCGGCTAATTGCTTGCAAGACTCGCGAAACAGAGCAAAATCTATAGAGACACTGACACGATAGACACTGACAAATGATAAACGAATGAATTCTGGGTTTTTACATGACAAAACCACGATTTGATTATGAGGCACGCCGTAGTGGGAGACTCCGGATTAATTTTAACCGCCAAATTTTAACCAAATTTTAATCTTTAGCGTATCCCAAATGCACGGGACACTGGTGTTTTTGCATTTCGCCCCCATCGAAATGCGGCCGTCGTGGCCGGCATTTGATCCCGCGACCTCGTGTTTAGCAGCACACCACCATAGCCGCTAAGCCAGTACGGCAAATACTGACAAATGATGATGACGATGTGTAATAGGAATAAGTCTACTATGTAGCGGGGCAGTGTCACGTGTACGTCAATAAGCTTGTCCTTTTGACAAACGCTCCACAAACACGGACTGCAGAGTTCGATTTGCGGCTGGCAACATGTTTCAGAGTTGATGCGGGTTTCAGCGTGGTCAAGGGGCCCCGAGCTGTGGCCAAAGAGTCATGTGTATGCAATGTTCAATCATGTGCATGCAAGATTGTTTAGGTCGATCTTACCTGTGGAACGAAGCCGCTGCTTCCAGCCCGTCACGGCTTGGCTCGCACTCTTGACCATTCCGTCGATGCCCGTCACGCAGTCCGGGACTCGCAAACGTAGGAACTGCATGCAATATGTAGATCGTGGACGGCTTCGTACACCGCTGGCTTCTTCTTCGACGTGGCTCTCCGCAGGTCCATCCAATTCATCGGAGCCAAGCGCCGTCAATTGTGTCTTGAAGCCACACAGCGTCGACTCCCCCCCCCCCCCCCCCCCCGCCTCCTCCTCTGCCTGCGCGTTGTACTATCAGCTTAAATTGAAGCGCGAACAGGAAATACGTAATGGATAAGAACGTAATTACATGGAAGTTCGGCGTGTAGCCGCTCTGCAGCCTGAAGTAGACCCAAGTACACGTTTTTTAATCTGAATTAAGCCGCTGTTACACATGTGGGTGAACCGGAAAGTGCAACAACGCATTGTTGTCGTTTCTGAATTGTTCGCGTTTGAAAGTATATTGATGACGCCTGCACTGCCTCCTAGGTTGCCCAATATACGCACACGTTGCCGGAGTATGGGATATAGATGGAAACAGGAACATGCGCATGATAAAAGCGCACGCGCTCCGCTCACGCAGCTGCATACGTGTATAGAGGTCACCGTGTCTGGTGAACAAAAAACACACAATAGTTCAGGAAGTCGCGCCGTGGGCAGCTATAACAAGTAGATGCGCACGGATTCCACGGGGCAGCGTGCTCTATCCACGCTACGCAATTCTTGGAAGTGTAGGTACGGGCGCGCACACTGCTTCGCTCTTCATTTTAACGAGATCTCCCTGCCTGGCCGTCACCATAACGCCCTCTGGGCTTTATGGTCGTCTTGAACACGCGTGAAGCCCCCTAAAAAGCACCGCAGAAGCTGCAGCTGTATGTGTCCTTGTAGTCGCTCGGAACAGCTAAGAAAAGAGCTGCTCTCTGTCCGATGCAAAGGTCTTAGTCTTTATGTATAAGGCCCAGTGCCATGAAGCTTTGTAAGAGTGAAAGAGGCAAGAAATCCAGCACATCCAAAGAGTTAGAATCTGTACACATCAAAGCTTTGTGTGAGGGCATAAAGAGTCGAAACACGAGTACACAAGCGCATGCACGCACGCACCTCCCCCCCCCCCCCCTACACACACACGTACACACACACACACACAGATACACAAGCGCGGGCGCTCACAAATTATTCTGAGCATTTTGTTAAGCGGAGTTGCTGACTACAAGCAAGTACGACGGAGCCTTCAACGCATCATGATTTCAGAGGCAGCATGCGCATACGTATGTCATCATCATCATCATCAGCCTATATTTATGTCCACTGCAGGACGAAGGCCTCTCCCTGCGATCTCCAATTGCCCATGTCTTGTGCTATCGTATTCCAACTTGCGCCTGCAAATTTCCTAACTTGCTCATCCCACCTGGTTTTCTGCCGCCCTCGACTGCGCTTCCCTTCTCTTGGTATCCATTCTGTAACCCTAATGGTCCACCGGTTATCCATCCTACGCATTACATGGCTTGCCCAGCTCCATTTCTTCCGCTTAGTGTCAACTAGAATATCGGCTATCCCCGTTTGTTCTCTGATGCACACCGCTCTCTTCCTGTCTCTTAACGTTAGTCCTAAGATTTCTCGTTCCATCGTTCTTTGTGCGGTCCTTAACTTGTTCTCGAGCTTCCTTGTTAACCTCCAAGTTTCTGCCCCATATGTTAGCACCGGTAGAATGCAATGATTGTACACTTTTCTTTTCAACGACAGTGGTAAACTCCCAGTCAGGATTTGGCAATGCCTGCCGTATGCACCCCGACCCAATTTTATTCTTTGTGTAAATTTCTTTCTCATGATCAGGGTCCCCTGTGAGTAATTGACCTAGATAAACGTACTCCTTTACTGACTCTAGCAGCTGACTGGCGATCCTGTATTCTTGTTCCCTTGCCAACCTATTGAACATTATCTTTCTCTTCTGCATATTCTTTTTCAACCCAATTCTTACACTTTCTAGATTAAGGCCCTCAATCATTTGTTCTAATTCGTCTCCATTGTTGATGAATAGGACAATGTCAACTGCAAACCGAAGGTTGCTGAGATATTCGCCGTTGATCCTCACTCCTAAGCCTTCCCAGTCTAAGAGCTTGAATACTTCTATAGCATTAAGTGAATAGCATTGGAGAGATTGTGTCTCCTTGCCTGACTCCTTTCTTCGAATCCATTCTGTATGCAAGAAGCGTTTACTTCTACACTACCATGCAGCTGCGGATTCGGGAAGGCGAGCTTTCTGGTTCTTTTTTTTCGTTCCCCCGCACGGCCGGCACCGCCGCGGATGCGCGCAGGCTAGCGCCATCTGTTGGTGCTGCTAGGAACACAGCGGCGTACGCGGTGTGAGCTGCGCTGTGATTGGTTAGTCTACTCGTCAAGGGAACAGCCAGGCCGCATGGCCCATGGTCAGGAGGCCCGGTGAGGTTCGCAGAGAAAAGCTTCGTCTTCATAACACTGCATAAACTCCCTAGTGGGACTTGTTTGTTGGCTTCTTATGATATATATATATATATATATATATATATATAGTCATAAACTCAGTAGTCATACGTATTCGTAAGGTATTCTCATATATACCCCCATAAGAATCTATGTATACCTAGGGAGCGCGTCGTGTCACACGTTACTGACAGACAGACGGGCAGATTTCCGAGGTAAGCAGCCCTAGAATGCTTAAGCATTAAAAACACGTTGAATGACTGTATATACTACGGGGCGCTTACCGCCGAATGAAGGTGATGAGACGGGCGTATAGGACAGATGGTCTGCACGAGGAATTGGGAAGACGAGTATGCGAGGTCCCAAAGCTGATTTCCGCCCTCTAAAAAAAAAAAAAACTTGCACTTGGCCGCCCAACGCTTGAAACAGCGAAGCTGGGCGATCGTAGCCCAGCATTTTCTGGGTGCGCGCGAACTTTTCATCTTATTACTCATGATGATGATAATTTGTTTTCGCGCGTCTCGGACTTACGGCCGTCACTGCACGTGGCATAACAACGGCCGCTGGATAAAACAAAAAAGTTCTTTTTTTTTTATCCAGCGGCCGTGGCATAACGCAGCCTGCGACACCGCGTTCCAATGTCGACACCACGTTCCATGGGAGACCCACTCCGTGAATGCGTCTCTCTCACTCTCTCTCTCGCTATCATAGAGTGCAAAACCTCTTCACCTCCAAGAGAAAGAGCGTACGAACGCGCCAGCTGTGGACGAAGACGACGACGCTCGAACGCAATCATATGGTTCGCATAAATGCATGCTCTGTATCTATAACCTAGTTTTTTTTTGTTCTTGGGGTTACGACGCTCGCTTTGGGACCGGCGGTACGTGGGTTCGAATCCCGCCTCGGCAAGAAAGTTTAATTTCTTTTCTTTCTTGGTAGTTTCTTGCTATGCACCACAAATTACGGCTGGCTTCAACAGCTTCGCTGTTAAAATGAAGAATTCATGGTGGGGTAAGTGCAGCGGAAGCTTACTGCAGAAGGAACGCATTTACACTCTCCGAAACCTTTTGAGACGGCAGATTAAGAGATGACAGAGCCACGGCTGCTCGATCACGTGCTCTTTGGAGGCTCCAGCGGCCGTGATAAAGCATCCACTGCAAGTACTCCATTGCACCGAGCAAGTACACTCCACATATTAACTCGTCAGTCTTCAAAGTAACTTTGTTCGGCACTGGAGCCAACGGTGAATTGCTTATTTTCGTTGCCCGGTTGACCAATGTAACTTTTTAGGTGCGAAGCACCTTATGCGCCCGGGCATGTCGGTGTCTCCTGTAGTAATCGTCGTCGTCGTCGAAGTCACGGTAAGCAAGCGGCTCGTGCTTGCGCTCGGCACGCGCTCGTGCCACTGCTCCCGCGTTCGTCGTCGTCGTCTTCCACAGCTGGCTGCGTTGACCCTCATCATTCCAGCGTGGAATGTCACTTCTCTGCTGTCGTCGTAATGGGGAGGCCGCGTTTACGGGGTTATGAGCCGTTGCTTAATTAAGGCAGTATGAGCCCATTAGCGGTGCATCACTTCATGCTTCGCCCCTCCCCAGGTTTCACGTTAGTGGAGCTGCATTTCGCCCAAGGGTTCATTCGAGCACCGAGTTTTTTTATGTCCACTGCAGGACGAAGGCCTCTCTCAGCGATCTCCAATTACCCCTCTCTTGCGCTAGCTGTTTCCAACTCTCGCCTGCAAATTTTCTTTGTTCTCAATCATTTGTTGCAGTCCATCCCCAGTGTTGCTGAACAGGACAATATCATCTGCAAACCGAAGGTTGTTGAGATATTCGCTGTTGATCCTCACTCCTAAGCCTAATTCCCAGTCTAATAGCTTGAATACTTCTTCTAAGCATGCAGTGAATAGCATTAGAGAGATCGTGTCTCCTTGCCTGACCCATATATATATATATATATATATATATATATATATATATATATATATATATATATATATATATATATATATGTGTGTGTGTGTGTGTGTGTGTGTGTGTGTGTGTGTGTGTGTGTGTGTGTGTGTGTGTGTGTGTGTGTGTGTGTGTGTGTGTGCGTGTGTGTGTTTCAATCTCTCCTGTTGCAATTCTCATAATTAACTCCTAATGCTAACACATTAAAAATGGAGACAGTAGTGTTTTTTCACTCCACTAAAGTGCCGCACGCTTTTCAACTTATGACATTAAATCTGTGGTCATCGAGAATGTTGAAACAGAAAAGAAACTAATCAACCACATGTAGAGCACGTATGTGATGGACGGCATGTAAGAGCAAGGTTTCTTTTTTGCCTTATTATCATGTCTGTTGAGCAAGAGAAAACATATGTCAATAGAAAAAGACAGACGTCGTCAGGATATTTTTCAAAATTGACCGCAGATCTCAAATGCCGCACTCTCGGTTACCGCAACCATCCGTATACTTTTGGCACATATCGGCGCTGAAATGTTCCGCCTTGCTTGTCGCTTAGTTCTAATGCAATCTATGTGCACAGAATGACAGTAAGCGGACAGGCATCTGTTCAAGGAAAATGACTGGATGGGAACGAACGCTGAACTTTAAGCCACCTTTATAAAATTTGTTACTCTGTGGCGAACGGGAGTTTAGTCCACATTCCTTGCCTCAGTTATGGTTTCTATACAGGGACTTCAGTCTGATAAATACGATATCATTACTCTAGAGTTAAATCATAGTCAAAGCATAGTCATAGCAAAGTCAAACATAAATTTCCCGCAGTCGTGCTGGCATTTGTGCCATAACTTTGCGGACTCACCTGATAGCATACTTAACGCGTCATGGTCGCAAGTACAGGAATTCGATTAATTAATGGTGGCAGAGGGTAAAGTTTTGTTTTTCTTCCCTTTGTGGCAACGTTGAAGCTTAGGTTGACGAGGTTTCCTGATGACGACGTAACAAAATAGACGAACAGAAGGATGGACACAGCCAACTGACCTAAGTGGGCAATCAATCGATCAATCAATCTATCAGTCATTTATTTACCTAGCCCGGGAACAACCCTAAGGTGTGAATTCTGGCGCACGCATACATTAAAAACCAAAAACAAAAAACTGCAGGCCGGTAGAAATTAAAAAAGAAACAATGAATAAAACGAACAATTGCATGAAAAGAAGAGCGTACCTACAACAAAGCGCAAGGTATACGTACAAAAAAAAAGGAGGAGAAAGGTAGCTTAACAATGTGTGAGACTATGACACAACAAGGCAAAGCTCGGAAAAGAACAACGACAGCGAGTTATGAAAAATATCAAGATCATGAAAATAAGAGTTATAAAGACGGTACTCTGCGGACATTTGGGTGTTGGGGACGGCAGGCAGGAAAATGCAAAGGTCTATGTTCTCTGGTGATCTTGCGCGGAATATGAAACATGATACAACTCAGACGTTCGGGCAGGTGAGGATACCGTGAAGAAGTTTGAAAAGAAACAGAAGACGAGCGCGATTACGTCGGCAGCGAAGTAAGGGCAATAACAATAATCCAACAGGGCTAGAACAAGGTCCAGTGTCCCTGTTAGCAAAGCGGTGATGATATGTGCTTAGAAAAACTTTTTTCCTGGTCCCGATCTATAACGTCACTATTGGATCTAGAAGTGCCAGTCCAGGCGACCGACGCTTATTCGAGTTGAGGAAGACAGGTTGTTGTGTACAACTTAATTAGAATTGACGAAAGGAAGGAGGAATAGACGGCAAATACAGGGAGGTTAGCCAGTTCTCAGACCGGCTGGCTACCCTGTGCTGGGGAAGGGGGTGAGGGGAATAAAATATAATGGAAAATAGACGTTACAAAAAAATGAAGATTACGACACTGCTCAAAGTATGTCTCTAAGACCATGTAGTTCTCCGCAAGAAGCGCAACAACGCTTTCAAAGCCTTCTGTGCTGAGGATGGTCTCGGCCAGTGTCCCAGGACCCATTCCTCCGACAAAGGGCGTTTGTCAAGTCCATCTAACCCTCTTGAAAGTTCTTTCCTGGGCGCACTGAAGCGGGGACACTCACAGAGAAGGTGGGCGATTGTTTCCTCGCAGCTACAGTTATTGCGCGTAGGGCTGTTGGCCATTCCGATCCGAAATGAGTAAGCATCTATGAAGGCCACGCCAAGCCACAAGCGGCACAGAAGCGTCTCCTCAGCTCTAGATATTCCTGACGGAAGACGCAGCTGTAGATTCGGATCTAAGTTGTGGAGACGAGTGTTGGTAAATTCCGTCGAGATCCACTGCGCAAGTGCGAGTTCACGTGCGAGCGAACGAAGCCCTATAGCTGCGTCTGTTCTGGATAGCGCTATAGCTACACAGTGAAGACCATCATGAGCAGATCGGACGGCCTAATCTGCACGGTCGTTTCCGTAGATACCGCAATGGCCCGGTATCCACTAATGCGCTATGTTGTGTTTTTTTCTCTATTGCGTGATGATGTCAGAGACTAATTGTTCATTCGGTCCATGACTAAATGGTGACATAATTCACTGGAGAGCGGCCTTGGAGTCGGAAAAGATACACCATGCCTGAGAGGGCTCTTCAATTAAGAACTCTAGAGCAGCACGGAGGGCAGCGAGTTCTGCAGCCGTCGATGGTGTTGAATTTTATGGTGACGGACTTCGCGGAAACAACCACTGCTCCTGCTGAGCTTGCAGAAGAAACTTAACTATCCGTATAAATGTGAAGGCGTTCGCGTGTTGTAAGGCTAAATATGACGACTGTGTTTTCTATTGGATTACTGGAATGTTTAGGAGGGCTTCGAGAGGATGTAGGCACCACAACGGTAATGGTGGTCTTGCCGCAGGCGTTCGAGGGAAGCACTGCACGATGCGAAGCAATAATATCGCTGAACGCAGTGTGTGGCCTAGAAGCAGGAAGTGAGGCGAGGTGGTGTGATGGAATTCGGGCGAAATGTCAGATGTGCAATCTTAAGGCATCGACGCGAACATATGTCGTGATTGGGTGATCACGCGCGATGACGACAATCGCTGCTGAAGATGCACATCTCCGAAGACCAAGGCATATTCTGAGTGCTTGAGCTTGAATCGACTGAAGGGCGCGTACGAGCGATGCTTCAACTTTATACAGCCCTCTTCCTTGAGTTCATGTGCTACAGCTTACCTGTGCTGGGTAGGATAATAGAATTATCTCGATAGTCTGCAAACATATCCAAGGGAACCCCTTCCCCCCATTGCAACGTGTTTAGTGTGAGCTGAATTAACATTATTATTTTTAGTAGTAGTAGTAGTAGTAGTAGTAGTAGTAGTAGTAGTAGTAGTAGTAGTAGTAGTAGTAGTAGTAGTAGTAGTAGTACACTATAATAATAATAATCATATAAAATTTCTTGTGGGGAACTCTTGAGCCTGTCTGCATGGCACTGATTAACTGTATACCAACACAGCATTTCAAGCATACGGGAACACTCCCGCAATCTCGAAGAAGTGCGCTGCATAGCTACAGGCGACCACAGCGCAGTCCGCTGTTTCAGTGGGACCGTCTGAGACTTGGTAAAGTAAATCAGTCATCCACTCATCCAGTTCATTTGGGGCGCAGCCATGAACGTTTCCGAGCTTCTGCTACTACAACCTCAAATTAAAGTTACTGTATATGGCTCCCGCAGAGAGCCATATACAGGAGCCATAACTTACTGTCGTTTCGCTAGTGTTTCACAAATGAAAAAAAAAAAAAAAACATAGACCTCCAAGGGGGGCTGCGACAAAAGACGCTCCGACCGAGGTGCTCAAGCAAGCCGAACTACCTATAACCCCGAATTCAGAAAGGCATCTTAACTTAAATTAAGCCCAAGCTTGACGTGATCGAAAGGACATCTGTCGGGAACGCGCCGAAATAAACGCCACGAGCGTCGCGGGCACGTTACGCGAGACGTCACTTGGCAGAAAAATCGATCATGGACTGAATACAAGGGGGGATTAATTCGTGGTAAGCATTAGCCGTCGATCGTCTCCATAACAGATACTTCACTGTACAGATCATCACTATGTGGTTACCTGTTGTAACTATTTTCCTTGTAGTTCCGTCCACTCCTCTCTCTGCAACGCCAAAAGGCATTGAGAGTAAATGAAATGAAACGAAACGCTCTTCTTACCATCACGACGTCCGGTAAGTCTCATCGTCGGCACGGCTTCCGGCGAGCGCTCGAGCGACGCGTCGTCAACGTTTCCCGAAGCAACCTATCGAAACGACGTAAGCCTACGCGCTATACGCCAACGCAACGACACCTCCTTTTCTTGCCCGCACGCGAACCATGTCAAAGCGCGACTGAGATGCACCTCGCACAGGCATGCGTGGCACATAGTGGGCCATGCTACTACACGCACCAACCCGCTCGTATACGTGAGGCGCCGTGGCTATAAGGACTCCCGAGCGTGCTTTTTTTTTTTTTTTACGTGCATCTATTATTGACACACGGATAGGGGGCCATCTGCGACGGTCAATCGTTACTCGGCCACTCGCGAGTATATAGACCGCGATAGGCCGTGGGGCACGACATTCATATTTGGCTTTATTAGGTTGACCAAGCGATAAGAAAAAAAAAGCGAGACCGAATAAAAGGAGCGAAGCAACTCCTATTGTGGGTTGGAAAGGAGTCATTATTCATTGGTCACGGCACCAGTTCTCCCCTTCTATTCTCCTTCTACCCTCCCCCCCTCCCCTCCGTAAAATAAAAAAAAAGTCGAAAGAACTGCCACTCGAACTTTCTGCCTAACAAGATTGTGTTAAAGTAACTAGCACCGAATTTCAAGAGATCTTCAATATAAAATTTGTTGAGGGCTTTAGAATGTCTAAGGATTTTCGAAAAGGAAGAAAATGCTTCGCTTGCAGCTCTAAAGATACAACGTGCCGGGCAGCACACAGGCTAGGTGTTTTTCGTTTACACGGAACTTTTGTTGCTGTTGTTGTTTTGTTGTTGTTGTTGTGGTGTTGTGTCGTAGTGTTACCTTTTTTTGCAGTTTTGTGGGTGTTTGTGTATGATGTTCTACTACTACTGTATCGGCTGATCTTGATTGTCGTTTCGATTCGGGTTTAAACATTATCTCCATAATGCACGTACTGGTACGCTGCTTGTGACTTAAGTAAAGCATTTGATGTAGTTTCCCATGAGATCGTCATGGCGAAGCTAATGCAAATTGGCATACCTTTTCCTATTACTACCCTGGCATCAAATTACCTAAGCAATAAATCGTGCTTCGTTGACATTAATGGACCGATTTCTATCGTCTACGAGGTTACTAGCGGAGTTCCTCAAGGATCTGTTCTTGGCCCTCTTCTCTTCCTACTATTCATAGATGACATTTTGTCAGCACTTCAACACTCTTCATTTCTTCTATTTGCGGACGACTTAAACCTGTGTAAGACTGTCAACAGTCTTTTCAGACAGACATTTCTTCACTCTCAAAATGGTGCAGCAAAAATAAGCTACTCTTAATTGCTTCCAAAATCGTATTATTATGTTATACGCGGAAAACACGCCATGTGCCATCTCCATAAGCCCTTCAAGAGGCTGCACTGCCTGGGGTCGTTGAAATGAAATATCGTTGTATGTACTTTGACGAAATGTTTCACATGCTAAATATGCGAAACAATGCACCCTTCGCGCTGTGGGGAATTGTTTGTCGTATATCTAATGACTTCCACTCCGTTGTTGCTTTCCTGAAATTGTATTCTACTGTGTGCCTTAAACTACTAGAGTTGTAGTTTGGGGCGGAACGTGTAAATCTAATTCTAACCTCACTGAAACGCGACCAGAATAAATTGGTATCTATATTCAAGAACCGCTTTTGCCTATCTGGCGACCATTGCCCAGCCCTCTCAATTATACCTCACCTCACACCTCTAAAATCAGGTCGTATTAAATCAGACCTTTTGTTCCTCTATAAGGTGGTCCATGACATTATACATTGTCTTAAAGCTGATTGACAATGCGCAATTTTCGGTGCCGCAAAAGTATATACCAGGCAGCATTCCGCGTTTTCTGCGCGGCCTTGTTCCATTAAAGACTGTCCTATTGCTCGACTCCAAAAACCATGTAATAAGTATTCTGGCTGTACTGGCATACTTCAGAGTTCATTCCTTGTGATTTGTATATTGTATGTCTATAATCATGTTCTATGTCTAACTCCATTTTACGCCCTACTTCTCCTCGTTTTCTGTTTCTTTATTTGTTTCTCTATCTCACTTTGCTTTGTCTGCCCCATTTGTCTTCTCTTGTGTATTACTCTTAAAGTGCACCAGTGCCCTGGGCACTATAATAAACTTTTGATTGATTGATTGATTATTATTATTATTATTATTATTATTATTATTATTATTATTATTATTATTATTATTATTATTATTATTATTATTATTATTATTACTATTTCTTCTAGCGGTGCCTAACTAAAGATTATCATTATTATAATACTATCACCTAATTTCAAAGGATTCCCTACAGAAACATCACAGACATCTATAAAAGGTCGAAAGAAAGAATATTCGAGAAAGCAATAATCTTTTTTCGGTTGCAGCTTTAAAAACACATTATCGCGGACAGTGACGCATCCGAGACTTCATTTCCGGTTATGGTTCTGTCTGCGTGCTGTTGATTTCGGGACGGTGTCATGCGCCTGCTTGCATATACGCATATGCCTCTTCAAACTGGTCTCACAGGAATCAACAAAATTTCGCGGTAGGTGCTCTGACGCCCACATTTCCCTACCCCAATTCTTGACCGCGCCGCTAATCTTGGGCCTTGGTTTCTTTCTTTTTCTGTTTTTTTTTTCTTTTTTTTGCAGAATTGACACTTAGCCCTTACCTAAGTTGACGGGTTCTAGTGACAGTCTGCGAGGCAGGACATTCACATTGGACTCATTTCGTTTCAGGGCCTAGCAGAGACATATACGCTCACTCTCCGCCAAGGTCACCCAGTTCAACGACTGATCGCGGAAGGAAGAGACATGATTCTGCAGCATCATCGGAACTCGTCCTCACGTCAGGTCAGAAGGTCATGTAAGCATTACTGCATGCATCTTTTGCGATCAACCGGCTTGTGATATGCACTTATAATGAAAACACCTTCCTGTATTTTTTTTTCACCTTTCTTCCTTTCTGCCCCATTTTTACCCCTTTTTCCTCACCACTATGTACGGTATAGGGTAACCGGAAACTCTCATCTAGCTAACCGGACTTTCCATATTTACGTACTTGTTGACTTGTATAGCTTTACTAATGAGTTTCTAAGGCTGTCAAAAAACCTTCTTTTCAAAAGATACTGAACTTCCATTGATATTGTTGTAAGTGTCCTTCCGGGAGGCCGCAGGTAAAGAAAGCGGAAGAGAGAATAAGCTCATTCATTATGCTCTGGAAAGGGCCATTACTCATCGCTCGCAGACAACAGTGTTCTGGGAAACGCAAGGCAACATCAATGGAACTTTCTACGCGAACGTTATTGCAGTGCGTGCAGTTTCTACCGGTTTTCGATAGGTTTTCAGTAGAGAAGCTGCTAAGGAATATAAAAGGCACGAACGAATCCAACTAAAAAAGAACCGTATTCATTCATTCCAACGCTAGAATAAGCCGTCCCGGAAACGGTTTTCGAAAACAGCAACGGAACATTTAGCCAAGCCGGTATGTTATCGTGATAGCCCGTAAGGTAAAGCATTAAAATACAGGCCTTTTTTTTTTTTGGTACGCAGGTTAAACATATACCAGAGTCCTTCCATGTTGCAAAGCATGGAAGGACTCTGCATATACACAGATAGGGATGAGTAATTGTCCATGTTGTGTTTTTAAAGGTGCATTACTCATCCGTCGTAAAAGCGGGGTCCAGAACAAAAAAAAAAAAAAAAAAGGGGGGGGGGGGGAATTTGTTTACGAGCCTGCCTTACGTCTTTCCCTGTCTCTGTTACTTTCTTTGCTCTTTTCTATCGACCGTTTCCCTACTAGCGCCGAATATCAATGTTCTCAACTGAAAACTTATTGAAGGCTGAAGGACGTCCAGTAGAGAAAATTTTGAAATGAACCAGAATATTTCGGTGACACAAAAAAAAATAATAATAAAACCGTCCTTGCCTTGCTTCTTTAGAATTGGCGCTTGAGTTTTAACCACTACAGCATTTACTTTCTCAAGAACGAAACTGCCATAATAGCTCATTTTTATGACGTGACATGTTTCAATCACGTGGTTCGAGCGTAGAAATATGTCTCCAAATATTGTGGGAAATCTAACTCCGTAAAAATGATGATGGGGACGTAGACTAGTCTACCGCCATATATATGTTGTGAGGAGGTCTTATCATAAGCCGAAAATAAGTGACGATCATTTAGAATGGAATGAAGTCGTCGAGATATCTTCAGGGGTTACGCAGATTCAGTAATTAGGCAGACGTACAAAATACAGATGCAAGAGGAATGAAAAGGACAACACAAACGTACTTCTATCAACTGAAAGGTCCCGCAGCGGCAACCTTCAAGGTACCGTAAATCCCTGCCAACTTGCTCACTTTGTTGTTCTACGATATTGACGCTTTTCGCGGAGCAGTTTGCTCCGTAGGAACGAGATGGCGCTGTCGGCGGCGCACCGAACGTTGCCTCAGCGAAAGCGCACAAATACGAAACCATTACAACTTCTGCCCTGCTTCTACGCGATGAGCTGTCGGAAATCCAACTGGGTGTTCGCTAACGCACTGCGCTCTATTCATGCTCTAAAATGTGGAGCGGTAGAGGGAAGACGTGCAGTGTAGTCGGCTGCAAAAAGTTACAGGCATATGAAGAAATGGAATGAATCTGTATGCCCCAGTTCACGGACTGCTGTTACTTAAGAACTGCCCGCGTTGCCGGCCCTTCGCAAAACACGGCCTTTCCCCGATTATAAAACACTCACTCATCCGCCAGCGTTGTATCGCTAACTTCCAAAGAAAGGGCTTCAACCCCAGAACGACGTCAAACGAGTGAGTACCTCTTGTTACACTGTGACAAAGGGAGTAGTGCCGCTTCCTGACATATTAAGTTTCTCGCGCGTTATCACACGCATCTAGCCCGACTCACACGGAAACCCTACGCCTACCCTATCGCCAACGTATCACGAATACGGGAATGGGCGCACATTTCAATCAATGCTCCAAAGCATGGGTGACGCAGACTACACCTACATCACACGAATGTTCAAAGCTGACTGTTTCGTGGCGGTCCACAGAGTAAGCGAGTGACTATCGATTATACGTTTTTTTTTTCTACAAGCTATTACAGATACAGAACATCTATGCTCTAAGCCCTCGTGCTCGGCAAGAACAAATCTGTTGGAACTATAGGCACAGCCGCGAGCGATTAAAGGCAGAAAATAAGCAATGAGATAAAGTGACCACACTGATGAACTTTACTGAGTCATCAACATGACAAGTCGCTTCAAAGTGTTTGCCATATAAATAACAAAGAGCAAAACACACTAATTCTGATTTAATTCATAATCGGAAGGTTTGGACAGCGTGCAATACGTTTCTAGCGCCGCTTTTAGTACAAACACCGTATACGCTGCTCGCGCCATTTGGACAAGGCGTAATGAGTTCAGAAGGCGCTTACATGTCCTCTGTAGGCCAAAGCTTCGTGTCGTTCACCAAGTCACCGTCCGCGATATCCGCCAATTCAGCGAGAGGTTTGCTGAGCCGCACCAGGCGTCATGCCCATCTATTGTAAACAAGGAGGCGACGGAGGCAGCTGAGGCAAGCAATGGACGCCTCACCACGTCATCAAACATGGCGGGACCCACGGGATCGCCGCGAAAAGGCTCAATAGGTGTTTTCACAATAGTCCGCCCGAAGGGGGGGGGGGGGGGGCGGCACACTAGAATTAGGCTAGAATTGGTGGTGTCCCATTCCCACGCCCCATATAGGGTGGCGCCCTCTGAACTTAAAATGCAGATCTGAAAGGCTATGCTTTTGCTAGTCGAATGCGGCCGAAGCGATTTCGACAGCCCGGAAACACGTCATATATAATCGGATTTTGGACACCAACTATACTGTCCGCAAGAGGAAATTCTAGCCAATCCCGATGCGGGACATATTATTGGTGAAGGCGGTCGGCCAATGGCACGGAACCCTTACGCACGAAAAGCTTTCTGAATGGCCCTAGGTCTTCATTGGGTAGAATCATTTCCAGGTCTTTTCCGATTGCCCTGGCAGTGCGGCGTAGGCCAGGTGAGACAGCAAGCTAAGCAATAGTTCAAGACCATACCTAATTCCAGCAGTAACTATAAGCGTTGCTGCTAGTGTGAGCAAGCTCTGATGACGATAATGAAGCCATGCTATCGCTACGTATACACTAGACCCATTCCCGTAATATATATTTAAAGCTTTCTTTCACTCGGAGGCTTTACAAGTGCAATCCTCAAATGGCACAAAAGGAGGCAGACATAAGATAAGCGTTAATGCTTCGTCTGCCTTCTTTTGTCTCGTCTTAAGCTGTGAACCTGCTGGTTTGGGGAAGACATATTAACAGATTAACAGCGAAATTACCGACGAAGACAACAGAGATGACAGGACGTCACCTTTATTGTCTTCGTCGGCAATACCGTTGTTAATCTGTTAAGTTATGGGCTTATGAAACCAGGGCCGCTTATTTGTAACGATTCTTTCCGCTTGAGTCTGTGCGACTGTTGTCTTCGGCCGTTCACTGCCAGCTGATAAAATTGCACTGGGCATCAATTGGGATAAATTCCCGTTGATAGCACCGGTAGAGCGCTGCTCTGACCACTGACGAAGAGCGAAAAGGAATAGCATCAGAAAAAGCATCACTGCAACATCGCGATCCAGAAAGCCGAAACTATAGCCCAGCAACAAGTTCTATTAATCTATCTTCCATGTCATTTCATAGAGCACTGCCAGAACACTCCAAGGCGACCCAGTCGAATACATACCGTTACTTTGAAAGTCAATGTCCGAGACCGAGAAAATGTAAGCGATCCATACCACGTGACCTTCGAGTGCACCCAGCGCCAATCACCACCACCACGGGCATTCTTTGTTGCGACGTTCTCAAAACCACGCACGCGAGCGCGCGCGGCGAGCCAGACGCATGCAAGTGTAGCTTCGCCGCTTGCCTCGCAAGAGTCGATGAGAGCAGACATTGATTGAACAGTGCGCGCTCTTCTGTAGACGTGATTCACGAACGTAACGAGGGCGTCCCATTGTTTACAGGCAGGGAAAGTGGGTCGGCGGCCTCCATCTGCTGCCCGCAAGCAGCTTGCCCGCGCCCTCTTTAAGCGTGCTGCAGTTGTTTTATTTAATGTTAGAATATTTTTAATTGGTGGCGGCACATGGCACAATCACATTCCTTGAGCTAGATTATTCGAAGGTGCGGACATTGCTTGCTCGAGATATGGATGCACACAACTTACCAATTAATTATGCTTTAGATAATTAACGTTTCAACAAATCGCAATTGAGATACACTGAAATTAATTAAAAAATGGAGCCAGTGAGTTCGGAAGATGTGTCCACTTAGCCGAAATTCGGAAGCTGGCACCAGTTTCGAGGTATGCGCTCTTGAATTGTACGACAAAAGGCATTGCTCCTAAATTAGTGCTGCTCTACTTACCGGGGTTCTGTTAATAAAGCAAGTGGTATACAACAGTTTTTGTTAATGCATTCTTTCTTAACTTTATCTCAATTTTCTCGGGGAAAAAAGAAAAGCGTCCATTATTACAGCAGAAAAAAAAAGGCCGAGCATCAACTTTCTTAAATTTCGCGCGAGATCATTAACGTCATTAGGTCAGGGCCACGTCACGAGTTCCGAAGTATAGCCTTGCGTTGCAACTGTTTTGGCGTTGGCGGAGTTGAGTGACGCGGGTAGTGCTCGTATGCGCTGTCGGTATGTTTAGCAAACTCGCGTCGAACAGCCAGAGGAGATGCACCATGCCGTCGCCATACGATCGTCGACGCCGTTGTCACCTTGTCGTTGTCGTCGCGCGCACTTCTCGCCTTACACGAACACGTCGGTCTACCTGGTAACGCTTTGCGGAACCCAACGTGATAATCGACTGCCAGCTACCGGCACAATGCTTCGCATAACATAGATTCCCACAGCTCGTGGGATTTGCCGAACCTATTTTCCCCAAAGGTCTTTCTTATACACACGGTATGAGGGTGGTAAGATTGTCGTGCACACCTCTTTATCTTTTCCTTTTGTTCGTGATTCGGCATGACATTCACGATACGTCTGACAAGAAGAGCCGAACCAGTGCGAACATTAGGCGTAACTTGCTGTCGCACGTAAAACGCCAGCTGAGCGCGCATCTCGGAGGCACATATGACACAAGGAGACTTCATAAACCGATACGAAAATTTAACTACAACTTGCTATCGCGAGTAAGAACGCTGTAATTGCACCTATGCGCGCACGTTGTGTACAATATATACACACTTGGTATTACGCACGATGTGAACACTGGGTTCATTACAAATTAGCGCATATGATTGCCTTTACCTCCCGCACAATTTTTCCTTAAACTGGGATCAGAAGAGTTGTCGAAGAAACGTCGATTTTTGGCAGTCACGCACGAAAGATGCTAATTTACACATTTGTGTCCTCAGGTGCTGAGCCTACGCTGGGTGCAACCTGCAGGTGCAGCAGACGATATACGCAGTGCAAGCGAGTCGCCCGCTGTGACAACATGCCTTTCTATGGCGCCGTCTGCTACGGTTACATGCTAATACGATTTACATGAACGTCCCTCAGTACAGGTACAGTACGGATCCCATTACGCTCTGGCCTTCTGGGAGGTCACTTGCATGTCACATGAACAACGCTGCGAGTCAGACAGTACGCATTCGTGCATGGGAGAATAGATAAGCGTCACAGAGCGTACGTGCATGTACCCATACGTGTACCTAAATAATAGCACGCATCACTGACATCGGCAAAGCGTTCTCTTGTTGTTTTGGTCCTGTCCCTCTTTTTTCGCTGTGTTATCCGCTTCCCGACGAACACTCGGCTTTGGCGAGGTTCTCTTTCTGCTATATTTGTTCTAGTTCTTTACTGCATTGTTTCTCTATTATAACTGTGCCTGACAGGCACAGAAAAAAAAATCAGACTTGAGGCACGTCTAACTTCCAGCTGCGTCCGTATTGTAACTCGCTTGCCACGTACTTGTCAAAAGTCAGATGTGGGTTACGTAGATGTGGTGATGCATGCATGTTAGCTTTGTCGTCCTCCTTTGTGCTTGCTCGGTAGACGTACTGTTCACCAAGAAGTAAGCGTTTCATCAATTAGAATACAGCTGCCTCTACCAGTAATTAGCTGTCAGAAACCACGCAATCAGAGTAAATCAATCTTGTAGTGCTTTCTGAGGCTATCAATATTAACCTTGCGGGCATCCTAAAAACAAGAGAAACAAACATGACGTCTGCTTTTTTTATGACATTCCCCGAAGTCGCCCTTTTCCTTCCTTATATGTATCTAGCAACGTATGCTTTCATTGACCTTTTAGTCTGTTGCCGCTAGAATCAATCATCAATACCTTATGCTCGACACAGCTCTCGTTTTCATGAACACTACAGCAAACGGGGACATTGCCTGAAAACCCACGTGTCAATCATGATTACGGCTCACGGAACGGGTGAAACGGTACTGCGGTACTGCCTAAATCAGTTGCTGTACAAATTCCTCGCCGAGTGCAGAACATCCTTCGTTTGTATTTAAACTCATCCTGCCGGTCTTCTCCACTTCATTCTAGAAAACAAAGATGTCAAAACTGACGTTAAGGAGACGACTTTTTTTCTTCCCATTGGCCACACGAAAACGCCTTGACAACGTTATTGGAATGGCCGACCGGACACACACAGCCAGCTGTGACGAGACCTTTGCGCACACCTTCTCTGTGCCTGCCAGCGTTATAGTGCCGAAAGGCAAGTGATGCGTGAAGTGCTTGACAGAGTAGACAATCGTCTACAGCCAGAACAGACAGCTATATGTATATTGGTCAGTGAACCCAAAGTAACACCTCGCAGAAGGCAATGTCTGCGCTGCTCGAGTTCCTGAAGTCTACGGGCCTACACGATAAACTTTGAAAAAGAAAACTGTGTGCTATACCCATGATTGTGCACGCGTATTGCGCTGTTTATGCTCCGCTCATTGTGTTTATGCTCTACTATCACACACCTAATTAGTATTCCTTTAACCCTTGCCCCATTGCAGGTTAGCAAACCGGGGGTGCGTCTGGTGAACATCCCTGCGTTTCCTTGCTTCTCTGTCTTTCTATCTAATTATTATTTGGACAAACATTACTTGAATGCATCATCAACTTAATAGAAAAAAAAACTGATCGACGTGACGCTCACGTAGACTAATAATGGCAAACAATTATTGACGAAGGGATCCACATCAAAACTGAGCTGTAATCCCTTAATTGCGAGTTTGTTGTTCTCGTTAACAGTGAACCATACTGTACCGCCTATCCGCGAGTATTTTTGCCAAAGGAATACAAAGTTTGCGGAACATTGTAAAAAAAAAAATGGAAACCCACTTACCTGAGTGATTCGAAAGATATGAAGTATAATCAACAAGGGGTGAAAATGGAAGCCTCAGGTTGAAGTAAAGGTTTCAACAAGGGAACCTGTCCTAGTTAGGGTGATGACGAGTACCATTTTCGTAACATTGGCTCCAGCTTGACTTGTTTTCGTCCAGATGAAGTCTCCCATCTTCCTGTGAGCACTTTGTTTCGTTTGTGTCGAAATATTTGAGACACGGACGTTGTGTGTGAAGAAGAGAAAGAGAAAGCTAAGAGAGAAGGCAGGGATTTTTTAGTTTCCATTTATTCCTTTATTCTATTAAAATCACGTGGTATAATCCACCTAATAATTCTCATATACGTACCTATTTCCAAAGTTATGTTTGCAGTATTTTATAATTCTCATTTCTTATTGTTAAATCGAACTACCCGGTTCTTGGCCAATCCCCCAGAGTGGGTACGTGCCACTACCATCTAGGCTCTGCATCTGCATCTACATAAACCAGACGAGTTTCCGGTTTGCTACCCTACACAGTGGGTAAGAAAAAAAAGACGGCAGATCCCACGCTCTGTGGGAATCGATGTTATGTGAAGCAGTGTGCGGGGAGCCTACCAAGAAACGACCATGAGAGCGCCAAGACCTAGTAGGTGGCTGTTTCATGGCCTACATGACACGCATGTCACTGACATTCCTGTCAGGAGTTCCTCAGGAGTCCCTTTAGCTAGGCGAAAGAGACCTTAAAACGAAAGCCTTAGTCATGCTCATGACTATATATAACTTCGACCATTAAACTTAAGCAATTTCCTCCACTTAGTACCACATCCGAACTTTTAGATGAGTCATGCTCATGACTATGACTTATGCCACCATCCTTTAGTGTTTCCTTCACTTCGTGCCCACGTCAGGACCCATTTAAGTGGTTTGTGAGTGTTAATCTTTTCTCGCTGAATCATTGTAATTTTTGCTGAGTCATGCTCATGACTATGATTTCTACCACCATCCTTTAATGTTTCCTTCACTTAGTACCCACGTGCAACCCATTTCAGTTTTTTTTGTGTTAATCTTTTTTTGCCGAGTCATTGTCATTTTCGATGAGTCATTCTCATGACTATGACTTCTATCATCAACTGTAGTGTTTCCTTCCCTTAGTACCCACGTCCGAACCCCTTTCGGTGGTTTTGAGTCACAAACTGAGCAAATGACCGAGTGTTCGTTGCTACTTGGGCTGTCGATGATTCCGGGATGATCTTGCGCAGAACGTGGCCGAGTCTCGAAGCATAACCTCGCAAAAATTTGGCCGAACCGAGATAAAGCTAGGTGGGGTCGCCAACTTCACTGTTTGCCCAGTCTTCGCACCACTAGTGTGAAGCTGCCTCTATTTATTTTTTTTTTGCGCTTACAGATTTTATGTCCCAACCCGAACAACAAGATTTGTGCTGGATGTGCAGCAGCAAACCCAGACAAAGACCATAGGTGCCTACCTAAATGCCAGTTATACAGCGAGGACCATCCAACCACACATAAGACGTGCAAGGCCAAATTCAAGAAGCCCTTCATCGTTAAACACAGACAATGGCAAAGACTGCAACGAGAACTATAACGAGAACATAAAGACGCTACCTCAAGAGAAGACAGGGCAGAGTCTCGTGGAAGGCCAAACGCCAGGAAACGACGCTCCAGATCGAGAACAAGGTCTCCATCCTACCCCAGATCCTTATCCCGGTCCGGCTCCAGGACACCGGAGTCACGACCGGGATACAGATCCAGGTCCAGAACTAGGCTACCCACTTCAGCAAACACGTCAACCACGGTGAGCTAGGCCGACGTGGTCGATGGCGCGCGCCCAGGGGCTGGCGGGGACACTGCCCCTAGTGGACACTAGTGGTAGAGCGCCCGCCTCGGCTGCGGGAGGCTGTGGGTTCGATTCCCACCGCCGCCGGGCACCCACTGGTTCAAAAGGGTACAAGCGTACCCCGGCCTGGCGTTCGGCTTCCTTCAGGGGTGATACGCTTGGGAAAGGAGCCTGCGCCCTGAATTCCCGTCGAAACCAACGTGAGCACGGCGGGGACACTGCCAGGGGAGAAAAGGAAGCAGGACGACGATGGGCCCTCGGGCCGCTCTACATGGCCGGGCACATTTGTGCTTCGGCGACCCCTCTGGCCCAGCCCACTGTCCGAAGCTGTAGCTCCGGTTGCGCGCTGCGCAGGGCAGCCTCCCACCGCTCCTGGTGTTCTGACCCTCGCCACGGGGGCTTGGGCTTGTTCGGGCAATTTAGAAAGATGTGGTGAAAGTCGGCTCTGGTGCTAGGACACAAGTGGCAGTGAGGAGAGGTTTCGCCGTGCGTAATAATGGACAGAAGGAAAGGGGTCGTAACTGCGGCCGTTTGAAGTCTGCGCCACAAAGCCTGGTCACTTCTTGGAAGAGATTTATGCGCTGGGGGGGGGGGGGGGGGGTGGATTAGGCGGGAATGTCTGTAAAACAGGGTGAGTTCATGGTAGCTGAGGAATCGATCTCTGGCACTGCGAGACGAAAGCGGGTCGCTCTCAGCCAGGTTGACGAGTGCTCGGGCCTGGGTGTGAGCGGCCATGTTGCTTGGGTGTTCGCTTTGAGCAGGGACCCAAAGGAGGGTGATAAGGCGATTAGGAGGGGGAGTTGATTCGAGTATTTTAGCAGCCGGGGAGTGGATTTCGCGATTGGCATAATTACTGGTTGTGGTTTTAGAATCAGAGAAAATACACTTAGCGGAGGAGAGAGCAATTGCTAAGGCAATTGCTGTCTCTTCCGCATCTAGGGATTCTGTCAAATTTGGAATCGACGCACAGACAATGGGGTTTTGGAATCCCTCTACAACGGCTAATGCGAAAACTGGTCGGTCTGAATATTCAGCCGCGTCTACATAGACTGCCGGTGTAGGAGGAGGGTAGCTCTTCTGCAGAGCCTTGGCTCTATAGCTTCCCGTCTTGCTCGATTATGTTCCGGGTGGGTGTTTTTGGGAAGTGGCATAATGCAGAGGTTATTGCTAACAGAAGTGGGAGGAGAGCGCGTGGCCGTGGTATGACCGGGTAGGTTGATTCCGAGTCGGTGCAGAAGTATTTGACCAGTTTGTGTATGTGATAGCCTTTGATATTGACCTCAGAGGTGCGCGTCTACGAGCTCTCCCAGGGTGTTGTGCACCCCTAGTTGAAGGAGTTTGTCTGTGTGCGTTGATTTAGGGAGATGGAGAGCAGTTTTATAGCCAGTTTAGATGAGTTTGTTGAGGTAAGGGATGGAGTAGGTGATTCTGCAAAGGCTAAATGCCTGAACGAGGCGACGTGTGTCTGCTTCTCGCATGCCGCGATGACGAGTGGAGATGCGCTTAATTAGTGAAGCTCTATTGAGAATCGCAGTGCGGTATAATTTTATGGTTTCAGCGTTGGAGCCATTGTCAGAAATATTGAGACCCAAGATTTTGATTTTATTAACCCTGCGGATGGGAGTGTCATCTAGTGTGACTTGGATGTTAAAGATATCCTGTTTTTTTTTAGGTCCATCACTATAGGAGTTCTGATTCAGCCTCCGAGCAGCTTAGACCGATGCAATTGGCGTGCTTAACAACAGTGTAAACGGCCAACTGTAGTTTTGATTCGATTTCGCCATGGTTGCCGGAATTGACCCAGATGGTGATGTCATCCGCGTACAAAGAGTGATTGGCAGAAGGAATTTTGGCAAGTTCCCGCGCTAACGGGATATGAGTAATGTTGAAAAGAAACGGGGACAGAACTGCTCCCTGTGGCGTTCAGGTAGCTCCCGCTCCAGACGCGAGCACGAAAGATCCAACTGAAGTCCCGGACAATGATATGGACAAAGGGGATGACCCCCCCCCTCCACTCAAACGCAAGGCCCAAGCCAGAAGTGATAAACTAGATAACACGGTGGCAGACCAAGCGTTAGCCGATATCCAAAAGACCCTAGTAGAGATACAAAAGGAGTGGCCACACGGACCACTTCTTGTCAGAGGCGGCGTGACCGCTGCCAACGTAACAGTGACGACGAGCAACCTAGGAAAGCTGCAGCTGCCCACGGAAGACAGTGAGAAGACGCTAGTGCTGAGAAGCAGCAGCTGTGCGACAAACCCATCTACAGCCATGGCACATAGGCTACCGGATTTCGACCAAGAAACAGATAAGTGGCACGCTTATCTGGTAAAGGTTGAGGCTTATTTTGAAGCAAGCCAAGTCACCGATGACGCCAAGAAGTGAGCTTCGTTGGTCGCGGCGCTGGGGTCTAAGACGATAGAAGTCTTGTGCGCAAGAGTAGCACCGCGTCAGCCAAACTCGCTCAGCTACAGTTGTGTGTACGTTAAATGAGTTTTATGACCCAACGCCTAATGAGATCTCGGAGAGCTTCGAGTTTTTCCATCGCAATCAACAAGAAGAGGAGTCCGTGCAGACATTCATTGTCGAGATAAGGAAGATTGCCCAAAACTGCAATTTTTCGTCTACGTGAGACAGGATGCTTAGGGATCGTATTGTATATGGTGTCCGTTCGAAAAATTGGCAGAAGCAGCTATTGGCGAAAAAGGACTTAACACTCAAAGAAGCAGAAGCCCTTGCCCTGGCTGCGGACACCGCAGAACACGGTTCGCAGCAGATAGATAAGCAGAGTGATGCTTCAAATGTCCTGAAGGTTAGTCAACGATACGGGCCAACGACCACAAGGAACGAGCAGAGGAGCGAGCCGCAACAATGCAAGTGCTGCAGCCAGCATGGTCACAAAGCTTCGACATGCTTTCTAAAAAACCGCCGATGCTTCAAATGTGGGCGGCAGTCGCATTTGACTCGTATGCGTGCGAGTACAGGCGGTGCAAACAGAACGCTAGCGCTAACAGAAGAAAATTCAAGACAGAGTGACGACAGCAGAACATTGCAAATCTGGGGCGCGATCTTGTACGCGTTCCAAAATGGAACGGAGGCGTTCCGTTCCATCGAGCCGCACACGATTGGCCAATTTCAACCACGACGTTCAAATTGACCAATCGTGTGCGGCTCGATGGAACGGAACGCCTCCGTTCCATTTTGGAACGCGTACAAGATCGCGCCCCTGGTCCGTCACGGAGGATGAGCAACACCACCCAGATAGCACAAGGCCTACGCACTCTGATCATGACGTCATATACTACATGGCCCGACTGCCATATAATCTACTAGGGATGCTCCCGCGTAAGCAACAGTGATTTTGACGTCACCGCTTTCGTCGAGTCAGCCTTGGCAACGAAAGTTTGGGCCAGGTAGCATGACGTCATAGATCGGAGTGCGTAGGCCTGTGCTATCTAGATGGTGTTGGGGTGAGCCTTTAATACCACCTATTCGAAAGTTTATCGCATGGGATGGCATCACCATGCGGATGGACGTTGATACTGGCTCGCCTGTTTGTATCGTTCCGAGAGCATCGCACTTGATTATATGATCCAATATACAGGGCGTCCCAACTATGATATGCAACAAGATTTAAAAATATGCAAATGCCCCGTAGCTGTACAGAACCAAGGCAATGTTGTTTGCCGTCGCTTGTAGATACACAGATTATTTTTGCATTCCCCCTAATTACCTAATTAGTCTTCATTATTTAATCAACTTCTCAAATATTATAATTAGATGAAAAGTGTCAATGTGAAAATTGTAGAGCAACTTGAAAAACTACC
Source organism: Dermacentor silvarum (assembly GCF_013339745.2). NCBI lineage: Eukaryota > Metazoa > Arthropoda > Arachnida > Ixodida > Ixodidae > Dermacentor > Dermacentor silvarum. The sequence goes on from NC_051162.1 coordinate 91,762,480, forward strand.
GATACAGCTTTCTGTAGCTCAATACGTGCTAGATAAAAGTGTTTTTCCAAGCGTGAAAGAAGCCCGCGAACACATGCAAAATTGCCGCGCGACTCCATGGCCGCTCGAGGCACTATGCGTGTATTCGCTGGCTGCTTTCACGCTCGGAAAAACACTTTTATGTAGCACGTATTGAGCAAAAGAAAGTTGTATCGGTAGTTTAAGTTGTTCTACAATTTTCACATTGACCCTTTTCATCTAATTGTAATATTAGAGAAGTAGATTAATTAAGACTAATTATGTAATTAAGCGGAATGCAGAAAATAATCGGAGCATCTAAGATGGTGTTGGGCTGAGCCTTTAATACCACCCATTCGAAAGTTTATCGCATGGGATGGCATCACCATGCGGATGGACGTTGATACTGGCTCGCCTGTTTGTATCGTTCCGAGAGCATCGTATGAAGCACATCGCGACCGTTGGCCTCGGCTGCAAAGCGCAAAGTTAAAGCAGTTAAAGCTTTCGTAAAGTACTTGGCGTTTTGGCAATGAAGGCTTCTTACATGTCGGTGGAAGTTGGTTACACGTTGATGGCATTGGATTGTAAAGGCCCCCGCCTGTGCGGCTGGGACTTATTGCAGAAGCTTGCAGCATAAGGGACCCCGGTTCTGTACGTGATGATGGTACCAAGCTGGATAAGCGAGCGGGAACCGGCAGGAGCCGCGGTGTCATAATGGAAGTGTATGCCGACGTGCTCACGGAAGGCTTGGGACTCTTCAAGGGACCGCCAGCTAGGCTGTACGTCAAGGACACAGCAACATCGCGATTTTGCAAGGCAAGAAAGATTCCCTTTGCGCTAATAGATAAGGTTTCTGCTGAGCTGAATAGACTAGTAGACAGTGGCATAATGTCACCAGTCCATTATGCACTGATAATGCCGGTAATACCGGCACACTGATAATACCGGTACTGAAAAGTACCGGCGCGGTGCGCATTTGTGGAGACATTAAAGTGACATTAAACTCTGTGTGTGAATTGGAAAGGTACCCTCTGCCGGTCAGAAACAACATCTTCGTGAATTTGCATGGGAGACAGCAATTCAGTATTCTGGATTTGCGAGACGCCTACAACCAGATTGCGCTGGAAGAAAGCTCGCGGAAGCTGGCCGTCATAAACACGCGTAAAGGGTTGTTTTGTTACAATCGGTTGCCGTTTGGAATCGCGTCAGCACCGGCGATATTCCAGAGAACGATCGAGTCAATATTACAAGGAATACCAGGGGTACAAGCATACCTGGACGACTTCTTGCTAGCAGAAACTGCTGATAAGCAGAACGCAAACCTGTGATCGGTGTTGCAGAGATTTAAAGAACACGGCATTAAATTGCGCACTGACAAGTGCCGGATAAAGGAGGCTGCAGTGACGTATCTAGGCCATCGAATCGACGCAGCAGTATTGCACCCAACGGAGAAGAACGCCGAGGTTATCAGGTTGGCCCCAGCCCCTCAGAATGCTTCCCAGTTACGATCGTTTTTTGGTATGTTGACATTTAAAAAAAATTTACCGAATCTTTCGACACTACTGGCCCCTTTGTACCGACTTCTATATAGAAAAGCAACCAGGTGGTAGTGGGGTGCAATAGAGGAAGACACATTCGGGAAGGCTAAAGAAGCTTTGTGTGCCGCGCCAGTACGGACCCACTTCATTCAAATGAAAGAGCTATTCTTGGAATGCGATGCATCACCCTATGGTATAGGAGCCGCGCTTGGTCTTCGAATTGATGGGCAGTATCGACAAGTAGGATTTCGGTTACGAACGCTTACCAGTCCAGAAAAAAATTACTCTCAGATTGAGCGAGAGGCGTTGGCTCTTGTTTACGGCGTCACGTGGTTCCGCGACCATTCAATTGGCAGAGAGTGCACTCTAATTACAGACCATCAGTCGTTGCTGGGTCTTCTAAGGGCGGACCGGTAAGCACCTACCATGGCCGCAGCTCGTATACAGAGATGGGCTATAACGCTGGGTGCGTACAAATACCGGCTGCAGCATAGACCGGGTAAAATGTTGTGCAACGCTGATGCATTAAGCCGTTTACCTATACCCGTGCAGCATGGAGTGGAGCCGGTGGACATCACGCCCATCGTTCTGGCCTTGGACCAACAGGACCTTTCCACACTGTCTACGAAAGAGTTGCAAGCCCTCACAGCGACAGATGACGCCATCTCTCAAGCATGCAAGTACACGCGCAATGGTTGGCCACGTAGCATTAAAGGAGAGAGTGAGCTCGCCGAATATTACAAGAAACGGTCCGAGCTGTCAGTGGAAAACGATTTATTATACTCAGGCCATCGCGTGGTCATGCCTACCGCAGCACGCAAGAAGTTGCTTATGTCACTGCATGACTCCCATCAGGGAGTGTCGTCTATGAAGGGGAGAGAAATGTCGATATTTTGATGGCCCGGTTTGGACTAGGACATCCAGTGCGTCGCCGCCACCTGTAACAACTGTGTTCAAGCACTGCCCATGCCAACGGCACAAACTCCCGTAAACTGGCCGGAGACAGGCGAAAGGTGGTCGTGACTACACACATAAACTATATGGAGCCACTGCACGGCAAGATGGTTTTAATTGTGGTGGATTACCACAGTAAATGGATCGAGGCTGCTCCTGTAGCGCATGCTAATTCACCGTCGAAGCTCTGAGAACAATGTTTTCCCAGTTCGGTTTACCACGCATAGTGGTGTCGGATAATGTAACGCCTTTCACGGGCTGGGAATTCCGTCAGTTCACACGACGGAACGGCACTGTACATATTCGAACAGCCCCACATCACCCACAGAGCAGTGACTTCTCTAGCCCGCGTGTTGTGCAACTATAGAAATACTCTGAACATTTATTCTGAACATGCTAAACTGGTTAATATCCCTACCTTTCCTTCTCCACTCATTCCTTCCTTCCTTCCTTATAGCAACCCCACGAAACATAAGCACAAATTCAAGAACCTATTCCAGAAAACACTCAAACTAGCTGGAGAAAATCCGGTAGTCATGGAAGAAGACTTTAATCCCCCACACACCACGTGGGGATATCTATATACCAGACCAAAAGGAAGGGCCTTATGGAACGACTCGCAAGAATTGGGGCTCACGCTAGTCATATACCCCGGCATGCCAACCAGAGTAGGCACGGCGCTAAAGAGGGACACAACCCCAGACCTAGCATTTACCAAGGATATTGAAAAGGTGACGTGGCGCCACAAACTAGAGGATTTGGGTAGCGACCACCACATATCGGAGTTAGACGTCAAAGAAAGGTCGAATAGACCCAAGGAACGAAAGATCAAATTAGTAGACTGGGAACTACTTCGTAGAACGCGGAAGTCTACACAGCAAAGATTCATCACAGACATAGAACAATGGACTAAGGAGCTCAGCGATGACGTCAAAGCTGCCGAAAGAACAACACCACCTGAATCTAACTTGGAGAAATGCGACAGCAGACTTCTCCATGTGTGGGAAGCTAAGAAGTCGCTTCAAAATAGACTTAAAGGTCAGAAGCATAACAGAAAGTTGAGAAAGCGTGTAGCGCTCCTCGACAAATAAATAGAAGAATATGCTACGCAATTGAGCAAGCAACAATGGGACGAGATATGTAATTCTATGGGCAGACAATTACGCACCGGCAAAACCTGGCACATGTAATTTTTAAACAGAGTAGATAACTTGTTAGAGGTTAATCACGTATACCCAGATACAATGATAGGATTTCGCAAAAACCTTTCGACACAAACTGCGATGCTTCAACTTAAGCATCAGATAATCGATTTTAAAACGCGCTCCACAAAGGTAATCTTGGGCCTTGATCTGAAAAAGGCTTCCCGATGCTGTTTAATCTCGTCTTGATGAGACTCCCCTAAAAACTAAATCACATGGAGTCCCTCAACCACACAATCTACACTGACGATATTACTATCTTGGTCTGTGATGGTAGTGACGGATCAATAGAACGACTCCAGACCGCAATGAACACAGTAGAGGAACACCGCATAGGAACAGGCCTCACATGCTCTGCAGAGAAATCCGAACTTCTCTTATAGCGCCCCACACTTAGGTACAGACCTCCCAAAGGATACGACGGAAACGAGGCTCATGAGGAAATCAAGCTACACACCAAGAACGGGCGGAATATCTCAATAGTCAACCAGCTCAAGGGGCTGGGTCTTGTAATCGAAAGCAAAGGTACAAACGGGGAAACCATAAGGAAGTTAGACACGAAAGTAACCAACACCATTAGATCAATCAAACGAATTGCTAACAAGCACCAGGGTATGACGGAAGAAGGTATCATACGGCTCATACAATCATTCGTTATAAGTCAGATCACATACATAGCAGCCTTCCACAATGGGTTTGCAGCTGAAAAGACAAAATTAACATCCTCATAAAAAAGGCATACATACTAGCACTAGGGATGCCAAACAGTACGAGCACGGATCTCTTCCTAAAGTTAGGACTCCACAACACACTGGACGAACTCATAGAAGCGCAACAAACATCTCAGGCGGAACCACTACCACTACTAACCACACGACTAACCAAAACCAAAACAGGACGGCATATACTACGCAAGCTAGGAATGAATTACCACAATCAATACGGGGAAATGAGGACGATGACGAGAGAAATTCGTGACAAACTCCTAGTAACAAATATACCCAAAAACATGCATCCACTTTACAACAAGGGCAGCTAGACGCACGAATAGAGCAGAGAAAATGATCCAAAGCTATGTATGAGAAGACAGAGCAACCTTCGTAGACGCGGCTGAATAAGCACGCTGAAATAGCTACGTGGCAGTAGACGTAGATCACACCCAAAAACTCCTTACAAACGTGTCAGTTAATACCAAAAACTCCGAGACAGCAGAGGAGATAGCCATTGCACTAGCGTTGGTCTCCACGAATGCTCAATACATCATTATCGATTCTCAGGTGGCCATTAGAATCTACGCTAAGGGTAGGATCTCTCCTGAGGCGTGGCACATCATCAGAGTCAACGAAGAAAAATTCTCCAACGCAGAGAAGAACGGCAGGTAATTGCTCTGGTTCCCAGCGCATACGACTCCAGGCATTCCCGCAATCTACCCCAACGAGGTAGCACACCGCAAAGCTCGAGGTCTTATGGCACGTACACACTAGCGGCAAAACGCGCGCGGCGCTCCGCCGGCGGCAAAACGCAGCAGCGGCAGGTGGTGGTGGTGAAAACATTTATTTCGCTATAGAGGGACAGGAAGTATGCTTGGACCAGCCCGTAAGGGACTGGTCCTTACAAATACTGGGTGGAGGTCCCTAGTTCGGGACGCCAGTGGCGGTAGCCGCCGCCCGGGCGCGCCCAACTAAGGCTTGTTGGGCCTGTAAGTCGTGGCAGCCGAGCAGGGTCGCCTCCCAGTCTTCCCGGGTTGGGTTGGGGATGGGGGGGATGGCCGGGTTGGAGGGGCAGGCCCACACCATGTGATAGGTGTCTGAAGACACCGCACCACAGTGTGGGCAGTTGCCACTAAAGGAGGGGTCAAAATGCTTTAGAACTGCCGGGCACAGGAAAGTATTCGTTAGAAGGCGGAGAAAGAGCCGCTCATCCTCCTTCCTAAGGCCTTTACATGGGCGGGGGTAAAGGCGATGACTATCTTGATAGTATAATGTAATATCTTTAAAGGTATAGGCCGGATTAAAATCGGGTTCCTGATCGGGTGGGGAGGAGAAAACAGCCCGGTGAGAGAGCGCGCGGGCAGCGGCAGGGCGGCCACACCAACCGGCGGCGCGCCGCTGCGGCAATCACGTGACAGACTAGACTCCTCTCCCCTTCTCGAACTATGCGGGAGCTGACGCGTGCAGATGATAGTGCGAAACGAGAAACAAGCGGTCGGGCGGGTCCGTATGGCACCATTTCCCGCGCGCACGTCACGGAAGCGGGCCGCTCTCATTGGTCTCCTTCATCCGCGGCACGCGGCAAACCGCAAAAAATCGGTCCAGGAGCGATCTATGCCGCGGCAAGAAAAACCCGTTTCGCGGCTGCTTTCGCGGCGCGCGTCTTGCCGCCGGCGGCGCGCCACGCGCGTTTTGCCTAAAGCCCCTATATTTATAAAAGTAGCGCCATTCTTAGATCTTGCCGCCACCGCGCTCACCCCGGCGCTTCCTCCTCGCCCTCTCTTAGCCGCCTCCTGTCGCCCCAGCCTCCTCCGCTCCCCCATTGGCCAATCCGTGTCACGTGGAAGTTCGCGTCGCGCTTTTGTATATTTTTTTCTTTCCAGCGCGCTCCGACTGCCATTCTCGGGCCTGTGCGACGAAAGTGCTGTACGCACAAACGGATCAAACGTGTTAGGGACAAGAACTTCGTTGTGATGGCACGCTGCTGCGCCTTAAGTTGCCGCAACCGACAAGGCGAGGGCAAAAGGCTTTTTTTGTTTACCATCCGGCGTGCGCAAACGCTTGCTGCACACTTGATATTTGCGCCGTCTCGCATCGTCGCGTTGCTACTTCCAAAACGGCATTATTAAGACCAGTTACTGACTGACGAAGCAAAATCGCGCCTCAAAAACGTCTCCGCAGGGCGCGATCGAAGTTTTCCTCGGATTTCCTCTGGTAGCGCGTTAGCTGTCGTCTGCCACGGCAGGCCCGACGCAGGCGGCGCCACTGTCGATATCGCGCCTCGATCGCGCTGGTCGCGCCGAGCGCGATAGTGGAACGGAGGAGGAGGGAAGTGGATGGCGCTACTTTTATAAATATAGGGGCTTTAGTTTTGCCGTTAGTGTGTACGTGGCATTACTCGCCGAGCAGAGCAAGGAGTAACTTCCATCGGTCAGGGGAACGCGGAGGAAGAGATCTGGAGAGAAAAAGGCAGATTAACAAGAATTAGCGATATTACCAAATTTTATTTAAATCGGAGGTGAATATTACCACCGCCTCACACTAAACTGAGCAGAGCTGAGTCCGTTGCTTGGAGGCGATTACAAACATAAACCTATACGAGTCCCTTGCAATTAAAGACTTCCTACCCCGAGATATACGCGAGTGATATATGCAAGCTATGCAAATCTGCTAGAGCCACCCTTCAACACATGTTGTGGGGATGTAAAATAAATCAAGATAAAATGGCAGTGTCCCCAGAAAATCTGCGGGGGCGGTGGTCGGCCGCGCAGCTCAGCACAGAACTCCAAGACCAACTTTGAGCCGTCCAGCGAGCCATGCCTCGTGCGGGAGCAATAGCTCCCAGTGGACATCTAGGCGGCCCCAGACCCGGGCCTCCAAATCGCCGGATTACAAATAAGGTTATGTCACTCACTCACAGATTTCGGTGCCGGCGTATAGTCACGCAAAAATTCACGTGTGGCGCATACCCGAATAAGAAAGAAAGAAAGAAAGAGCAGGTGCAGAGAAAGCTGCGCCGGCACCGGATCACGCGACGCACGCGACCCATCAGGGTTGTTTGGTGTGTCGCAGAGAGGGAAAGGGTAGGAAAGGGGGTTGGCGCGCGCTCCGCCGGGCTTCCCTCGCCTCAGATCAGTTTCGGCGCCGGCTGCGCGTGGTGCGTTCCTCCAAGAAGCAAGCTGCGTTAAAGCAAAGGCGCCGCGAATTCGCAAAGGACTCGTCGTCGACGTACGTGCCGATTCGAGCGTGATCGAGGGCTTTTGAAGCCCAGGCGAAACATCAGCGAAGAGCCGCGGACCACGAGTTGCGGGAGCGCGATGTTGAGGCCAAACGTCAGCGAAGAGCCACCGACCCTGAGTTTAGGGTAAACGAAGCGGAATGCCTGCGACAGCGTCGTCTTGCCACAAGCTTCGTTTACGCCCATTTCGACAGGAAATGGGCGTAAACGCTCTGAATTTTTTAATAGTCTGAGAAGGCTTAGGATAAAAGGCATGCGCTGGGATTAAAAAGGTTTTGATTGCACGCTGCAATTATCATTAATTTTGAGGCATATTTCAATCACGAACTTCAGACTATAGGTCTGAACAACATTAACTTGCATATGCGGCACAGATAAAAAATTGTCGCAGTTTCACCCGAAAGGCGAAGCATCAGTTGCGATCAAATTAGTCGAAAGCTATACGGAATAAGGATAGTAGTTTTATCAGCTGTATAAACTTGCACATGCAGCAGCACCAGCAACGCGCAAAACTGTTGTCGACGCCGTCGGAGTTTTGCCCGCGTTCGCACCGAACGCGCATGCGTTGGTGACTGTTGCCGGTGCCTCTGGGGGCAGCTCGGAGGTTTTCGACGATATCAGAACGGGACCCTCGTCGAGAAGCGTGGGAAGTCTTTACCACCTTCTCGCCTCGCAACGTTTACATATTAGCAGGCATTTGGTGCCGCAGCTAAACGTCGCCTGCCCTCCCTCCCTCCCGTCCCCCCACGACCTTTCGCGCGACGGAGGAAATCGAGTTTGCTATATATATATATATATATATATATATATATATATATATATATATATATATATGGTGATTGTAAAGGAGGAAAGAGACGCTTAATTCTGCAGTCCTTTATGGAGCACGGCGCAGAAGGCGCGTTTGCTCTCCGCCGTGCTTTCGCTCACCGTGAAAGCGCGCGTCCCTCGCGCCCTTTCACTCGCACATTCAGCATACGGCTCGCGGTGACGATTTCATCGCCGTTGACGTCATACGGAACCTCACGGCGACGGCGACAGTGACGCCGACGGCAGAAATCCGCTTTGGTGTGTCCTTTGGTGCAATAAAAAAATGTGGGCAGCTTGCACTAGTGGTGCAAGGCTAGAATAAACAGCGGAGGTGGTGATCGACCTATCTCCTTCCACGTTTTACTAGGCTTGGCTAAGTTTTGCTAGGAAAAGCTAACTGCTGCTAGGCCCGGTATTCCAAATCGGCTCGCCGCCGACGCGCAGATTGTCGCTTGGCCGCGCGACGCGCTTCTATAGATGAGCGTCTTCTTCGGGTGTCCGGATCTTCTTTGGTCGTCCCATGTCAAGGCTACATGTATTCCCCACAGTCAACGAGATTTGTGCCGCCGTCGCGGCGGCTCCGGGCTTTATCTCCCCGGTGACGTCACGGCCAAGCTGCACCTCCACACTTGCGGGGGCGTGGCTGGTCGAAACGTGCCTAATTTCCTAATTTCATCACTCGACCTAATTTTCTGCCGTCCTCCACTGCGCTTTCTTTCCCTTGGCATATGGAAAACGGCAGCGCGTGTTGAATGTATACATTAATATATACGGGACATCACGGAGACGGCAAAAATTTTCGTGGTGCGTCCATATAATTGCTATCGCAATAGAAAGAGGGTTAGAGTGAGCACTGCTCGCGCACAGTAAGATTCACAGCATTACAACAGCCGGTCACTGCGGTCGGTGCGCTTCAAGAACTGCAACAGTGCGCGAATAGTTTTCTGTGCCAGCGACAGATGTGGCCACGTTCCGAGTATCTTTGACCCAGAAAATGGTCTTGAGTCCATCCGGGTTCGAAATTGTCCTGAGAGAGGGGGTAGTGAACGTCGTATAGCGAGGATAGATATGCGACAGGCGCTCGATGGTTTCCTCGCATTTACAGGCGACGCACGTCGGGCTTTTAGATTTAGCACTGCGTCAGCCTATACGAAGCTGTAACACTAGCTGTGACCTACCACCGTATCTACATGATTGCGTGTGTGCCAGACTTGTACCTAACGAATTACATGTAATTAATTGCTTGTAATCAATTGCATTTTTCCTCATTTTTTAACTTAACGATTACTTTGTTTACTCGGTAACGCTCGCTGTAATTACTTTTTTTTTCAGTAACCAATTGCGTGTAACCAGTTTATTGACGAGACAAGCGGTAACAGGCGACATACCTTTGAGAACTAGAAATTCGAAACTGCGAAAACTACAGTAAAACGCCCGAGATCGTGCCACGCAGCAGCCTCGTGAATGCACACGTTCAAACAGGCAAAACCGGGGGCTGTGTATTTGTTTCCTTATTGAATCGGGGCTGGTATTTCTCGATAGCGAAGGCCACTTCGAACGGAAATCACATACGGGCGACTTTTTCAGACTTTCATTGGCCCAACCGGGAGCTTCTTCTCCAAGTTCCAGCAACGATGAAGCGTGGCGCTTCACAAGTACCCAGATGCTGAGTAACCACAACCATGTGCTCAACTCATCGCAAGCCATCGCAGCGGAGGGCGACGAAGGCACTGTTGCAGTTTTCAAGGACAACAGACTTGGGCAAGCGGCTGTAGTCGGAAAAGATGTTTATGGTGCTACAAGTGCTACTATGCGTTGCGCGGTGATAACATGCGGGGACAGTGACCGACCGTGCTCCCTTTTTTTTTCTCTATCACTACTTTCATCTCCCTTTACCTCCCCTCTCGCCCCAGAGTAGGGCAGCAAACCGGATCTTCCCATCTGGTTAACCCCCCTGCCTTTCCCCTTCTGTCTCTCTCAAGATCCATATATGCTACTACAACGCCCTACCCCCTTCCCCTCCCTCCTCCCCCCCCCCCCCGCCCCCAGCGCGAACATCAAGAGAACTGGCTAACTCCTCTTTCTCTTCCTCTGTTTTTCCTCCTCGAACGAGTTTTCAGAGTCGCTGCTGATGTATTCAGAACAAAGACAAGGGACGATGACCGACAATTATTTTTAAACCAATTGTTAGTGCAGATAATTAAGCAATGTATCAAGGGCTTCAGAGGACGCACTGAAAGTGCCAGACCAGTTCGTTCCGTTGACTGTATCTATGCAATGTTAATAAATGTTCGGATGAAAGCAACGTAGAAGTAATCAGTTGCTCTTGAGTAATTACTCAGTTACTTTCGTGGGGCAGTGATTGGTAACTGGAATCTGTTACGTTTTTAATGAAGTAATTGTAATTGTAGTCGGTTACTTTTTTTGTGTAGGCGTGTACAAGTCTGGTGTGTACTATTGACCCTTTTCGCGGAGCAGTTTGTTCTCGAGAAACTAGATGGCGCTTTCGGCGGCACGCCATCCGCTGCCTCAGCGAAAGTGCACGAATACAAAATCATCACCGTTTCTGTCCTGTTTCTGTGCCATCAGCTGTCAAAAATGCAACAGGGTTTTCGCTCACGCACTGGGCTCCATTCATGCTGTAAAATGTGGAGCAGTGGATTGAAGATGAACTACTGTAAAAATAGTGAGTGGCATACTAAGGAACAGAATGAATATGTTAAACCAAGTTCACGCACCGTTGCTACATACGGACAGCCTCTGTTGCCAGCCCTTCTCAATGTACGACTTTCTTTGTGAATAAAAAAATGTCGCAGTTTCGCCCGAAAGGCGAAGCATCGATTGCGATAGCAAATTAGTAGAGAGCTATTCGGAGTAGGGATAGTAGTTTTATCAGCTGCATAAAGTTGGACACATTTGCTTACTAACTGAATTAACAATCGTGGTGTCAGCGCGCACAAGCAAACATGAATAGATCACACTGAATGACCGCAACCAGCGACTGTCAAAACGCTGGCAGCAAGCGCAGGTTCGCGCGGTCTATCGCTTCAACGGAAACTGAGCGGCGAATGCACAGCGCATACAAAGGTCAGAGCCGTGTGGAGATAAGAGACGGTGCGGGCGACCGGCACCGCCGGGCAAAGGGCAGAGGAGAAGTTGTTGGCAGAGGAGAAGCTGCCCCCTCTCCCCCCCCTCTTCCCGTTTCTTGCTTTCGCGTGGGAGATTGAGTGGCAAGATACGCCTTTGGTGCCTGAGCACAGCGCCGCCCCGCCTCCCTCCCTCCCATACCCCCGCGGCCTTTCGCGCGACGGTCGCGTTTGCTTTCCACCGTGCGTTCGCTCTCCGTGATTGCGCGCAGGGAGTTCGCCCTCCGTGATAGCGCGCGTCCCCCGCGCGCTTTCGCTCGCGCATACGGCGCGCGGCGACGAGTTTATCGCCCTTGGAATCTATACGGAACCTCACGGCGACGACGACGGCAACGACGACGGCAGAAATCCGGTTGAAGTGTCCATATAATTGCTATCGCAATAAAAAATGGGAGGACGCTTAAGCTTCGCCTTTAAGAGTAGAACGCGACAGCGTTATCGGGACTCGTTCGCATCGCATCGTTCGCATACGGCAAGTAGGCTTCATTCACTGCAACACCGAACATGGGAAAGCCAGCTTACAAAGACCAAGCTTGCGCCGATCCCCTTAATGTCGGCTTTACTTTTAAACAGAAATGCATTGCTGGAAAGACGTTTTTCCAGGGGAAATATAAGTGGTCTTATATTAAAATGTGAAGGCCCTAGCACCTTTTTTTATTATTTTATTAATTGTTTGCTATTGCATCAATGCTCGCGCGTGTCCAAAACTAATGAGCAGGCGAAGTCCCGATTTTACCTGCCTAGGATGCGAGTGCCATCTGGATATCATTTTCGCAAGTACCCGAACGCGCGGCTGTAGGTCTGGTAGAAATGCTGGAAAAGGGGTTTGTGTTTGAGTTTCCTCGTAGCAGAATTAGGTTTTCTCGTACATTCAAATTACAATCCGACGCCGATCGGTAAACAATCCGACGGCGCATCCGACGCCGAATTGTAAAGTCGTACTTTACCATTTTTCTGACGGATTTCACTGTGAGAAATTCAATTTTTGTTCACCAAAACCTTGCACCACGTGGAGGGCCTGCGCAGTCGGGATGGTTTGGCTGGTTGTGGTGGTTGGGGATGATTTTCTCCGCCACGCGCCGACATCGCACGCCGACGCCTGATGCCGACGCCGGATTTTCTGCGACACGGGGCCCTTAACGCTGTCGCATTAGTAGCAACAACACGCAGAACTGTTGTCGACGCCATCGGCGTTTTGCCCGCGTTAGCTCAAAATGCGTGCGGCGTTGGTGACTGTTGCTGGAGCCTCTGATATAAATAGGCACTTGGTGCCGCAGCTAAACGTCGCCTCCCTTCCCTCCCCCTCCCCCACGGCCTCTCGCGCGTCCGAAGAAGGCGCGTTTGCTCTACATATATGGTGATTGTAAAGGAGAAAAGAGACGCCTACTTCTGCAGCCCTTAAGCGAGCACGGCGCAGAACGCGCGTTTGTTCTCCGCCGTGCGTTCACTCCCCGTGAAAGACGCGCCCCTCGCGCCCTTTCACTCGCACATACAGCGTTCGGCGCGCGGCGACGATTTCATCTCCAAATGACGTCATACGGAACCTCACGGCGACGGCGACGGCGACGGCGACGCCGACGGCGACGGCGACGCCGACGGCAGAAATCTGCTTTTGAGTGTCCATATAATTGCTATCGCAATAAAAAATTCACTTATCCGCCAGCGTTGTATCGCTAACCTCCATAGAAAAGACTTCAACCCAAAAGACGTCGGCAAGAGTGAGTACCGCTTGTTAAACAATGACAAAGGGAGTAGCGCCGCTTCCTGGTATAGTAAGTTTCGCGCACGTTATCTACACACATCTACCCCTACTCGCACCGCAAACTTACGCACACTCTATCGCCAACGTATTAAAAATATGTGAATGGGCACACACTTGAATCAATGCGCCAAATCACAGGTAACAGCGACTACACAGACAGCACACGAATGGTCGAAGTTGAATGTTTCGTGACGGTCCACAGGAGTAAGCGAGTTACTAGCGATATTACATATTTGCTACATGCTATTACAAAGTACAGAACAGCTACGTACCAAGCCTTGTGTGCAACAAGAACAAATCTACTGCAACTGAGCAAACCGGCGAGCGATTAGGCAGAAAATATTCAGATAGTGACCGCACCGACAAACTTCACTGAGTAAGAACCGTGACAAGCCGCTGCTTCAAAGTATTTGCTAAATAAAGAACGAAAAGCAAAACACACTGATCCTGATTCAATTCATAAGCGGAAAGCTTGGATAGCTTGGAATACATTTTTAGCCCCGTTATTAGAACAAGCACCATATACACTGCTCGCGCCGTTTGGGCAAAGCTTTATGAGCTCCTAATGTTATTTTACATGTCCTCTGAAGCTCTGGCCAAAACTTCGTGTCGTCCACCCAGTGAGCGTCTACGATATCTCCCGGAACAGAGGTTTCCTGAGCTGCACCGGGCGTCATGTACTTCCATTGTAAACACGGAGGCAACATGAGGCAGCTGAGGCAAGCAATGGACGTGTGATCACGTGATCAAACATGGCAGCGCCCATGGGATCGCCGCGAAAAGGGTCAATACGTTTGTGTTTGATCGCGCTCTCCTTACTTTTTTTGGAATTAAACTTATGTTCACGTTTGTAACTTAGAGACTGTTTCTTCTATTTCACGTTTTTTTAGTAGCGTGGCCTGCAGTGACCTGCTGTGACCGACCCTACTGTGTGTGACCTGTACTGCATGTTCTACTTTATTCTTTGAGATTTGTCATCTTGCTCTTTCTTTCCTCTTTCCCCCTTCTTCCTATCTTCAATTTCTGTGTTTCTATATCCTCCTTCCTAAAGAGTAGGCAGGCGTTTTGCCTCTTCCGGTGGCAGTTGCTAGCCTGCTCTTCGCTTGCCCTTCCCTGTCTAGTGTATATGCTTTCAAATCAAATAAATAATAATAATTGAGTTGTCAAGGGGAAAAAATATGGCTAATCCAACGCGCTCGTTAAAATCTACGTTAAGGCATATGCAAGGAGACACAAAATGCGTGCAACTGTACCTTATTTCTAACTTGTGTAATTGTTTGCTCTTTTGGTTTAAATGCGAACACAAGTTCAGTGACCTCACGGTGTGCGGCGTTTTGCGAGTGGTGAAGGGAGAATGGTGAGGCAGAGGTGTAAGTACAGAGTAGGAAACATACCGGTGCATGTTTAGTGCTTCAACACCTCAGACGAAAACGAGATCAACCGTAAAAGAGGCTAATGACTCCTTGTTCTTTAAACACGAGGCCGCCAAATCCGCCGACCCACCGCTGCGACTCTTTCTCTCAAAGGTTCGCCGCCGCATGTTCAAAAGAGGACGCCGATCGACGACCTACGCAAATACGTATATATATATATATATATATATATATATATATAGAGAGAGAGAGAGAGAGAGAAAGTTATATATATATATATATATATATATATATATAGAGAGAGAGAGAGAGAGAGAGAGAGAGAGAGAGTTGGACATTTTGCGCGGGCCAGGCTCGCAGCGGCGGATCTTGAAATGTTACGTTTAAAGGGCAAGCCTGACGCTGCGCTCTGCCCGACACGCTTCAGCACATTTACGCCGGGCGTCGTCTGCTGCTTTTCTGAGCCGGCGCCCTCCCGTAAACAGACGACAAGGCGTCGGACTGCAAAAGGAAGAACTGTCAAACTTTGAGCAACAGAAGGCTATAGTGGATTGGTAAAATTTCCAGGTTGATCGTACAATTTTCTCATTTACACGTTCGCTCCAAGTATAATATTTAATTCAGTTGATTAGGTAATAATAATTAATTATGGAACTAGGCGAAATAAAAAAAATTGTCTCACTTGCTCCAAGCGACGGCCAACACCCTTACTTTAGTTGCGTCCAGCTATACGTGGCCCTTGCATATTTTTAATTTTTTTGCAGAAGTTACGTGGGACACATGGTATATTCCGACAATCTTGTCTGGATGTGGGTATATTCAGACACGCGCCACGCGCGGACTTCCAGGTGGCCCCACCAGATGACGCGACGTGTCCAGAGGGCCTCAAAATGGCGCGTCTCTGCGGTGGCAATACGGTATGCGTGTCGGCTGCAACGCTTCAGTGCTGATAGAATTGAAGCATTGCACAAGTATAGCAAACCTCGCACAATGTGAACCTCGCTTACGTCATGGAAGTGATAGCTTCAGCCTTCGGCGTTTCAGTTTGCTCTGTGAAATTGGCTGGAATTTATTCGCGGAAACTAGCCACTGCGTCAGCTTTCTTCAAGTCTTCAAATGTCGCATTACAGGACCGATCGTCAGGCTGTTTCGATTGGAAAGTAATTAGTCCAATTAGTTGCTGGTATAAAACACGTTGGCAGGCTAGTTGGTTAGAATCCATGATAGAATGTGTAAGTGCGACTGAACGAGGACGTAGAAAGAAACAGACACACAGAGACAGCGCTTGCTTGTATAATTACAAACCCGAATCGCTTTATTATGTGCGTGTACCACAGGAGTAAAACCGATCCCGAAATCGTTTTACTATCTTATCTTCCCCGTCTTTAAGGAATTTTCACCGCATTTTAATTCACGCTATCGCGGACGAAGACAATATAATATCAAAGTGTAGATATACCTATCTAAGGTCCATCACCATCATCAACGTTTAATTGCACTCGTTCGGCTTTCCGCCGGTTCATCTTGGGGAAATGGTAATTAACGAAATGACAATACATGCACACGCGCACACACAGCTACGAGCCTCGCTATGGAAATGACTGATTAACGCTCATAAGCTGTCCAGGAGAGACACCAATGCCGGAGGGCTGTGGGTTAATCAAGACCATCTGGGCACCCTCTCTCGAGTGAGATTAGGTCGCGATCAGACAGAGTGAAACGCAGACTTCGTTGTCGTTGTTTTATTTCTTCGTCTTTCATCCCTCGAGTGAGGCGATGCGGCATCAGTGCCACGCAGGCAGCTACACCTGAATGTAAATTAGTTGTGATCATCCACACCTTGACGTATGAATCACTCGAGGCTATCAGATCGGTGAATATTGAAACAAGAACGAGTGTGTGTTCCAGGGCGGCATGAATTGTTTACGCGTCATTCAAAAGATTTGGCGTATACTCTTAACGGAATAAGTAGAGAGAGGTAGACAAAGGCAAAGAAAAGACAGGGGCATTAACCAGAGAATATTTCCGGTTGGCTACCCTGCATCAGAGGATGGTGGAAAGGTATTTGATAGATGAGAGAACAAGTGTACGAAAAGAAAAGAATAAAACACACACACACACAATACAGAACTGTTTCTGTGGGAGCTGTCACACAGTCTGCGAAGGCGTTACATAGTGTCAATGTCCCAGTTCATTCTACGTTCACATTTTACATGTACATTGCGCAGTCACAACTTGTTCCAGAGTCAGGTGTCTTTTAAATAACGCAGCAGTGCCTTCGTAGCGGCTCACGCTGATGTTCGTGTAGGCCAGTTTTCAATAATTCGGATTTACGCGATTGGGAGCTTATCCAGTTGGTCTATATAGCGTATATAGCGTGGCTGAGAGAGGGCTGCTCTTTCAACAAGAAATTTGAACTAAACACGTAAGAAATAATTACAAAGTTGCAGCTCGATATCCTGCTAAAATATACATAAATAGGACCCTCCAGCTGTCACAAGTTTTTCTCGCAATTAGAACGCTTTTTTCATTTTAAAAATTACTCTAAACGTACAAGTTAGCTTTATGTGACCTTAGTGCATTAGACGAGCTTTTCTTTTATATTTGAACACATCAAGAACGTGTAGTTGTAGTGTAATTGTAGCGAACTATGGGGCACAACATATTTAATTTTTTTCCTCGGCAAACTTCGGTGCCGTAAAACGCACCACCGGTGGTTTTATGGGGCCACGAACGCATTGCTGCCGCAGCTTGGATAGAACAGTCTACACTTGCCTTAATCGTTTCCTTGATCCTCCTCCAGCAGTGAAGACTTGAGTCAACGCCGCCGTTGCTCCGCTCCGCCGTAGAATGAGCGAGCCTCGCTAGTTGGGGGCATATACGCACACAGCGCAGCGTGCCAAATGGCTATGGGACCACAATCCTCGTCGTCCTCACCCATGGGTGGGGCAGACGCTGCAGAGAAGATCAGACAAGGCCGCCATCCGCCCCGCCTCCATCGCGCACGCACGAAAACAAAGCGCACAAACATGCACACGCGCAGCTACATACGTACACACATGTATACGTATACGTATACATACATACATACATACATACATACATACATACATACATACATACATACATACATACATACATACATACATACATACATACATACATACATACATACATACATACATACATACATACATACATACATACATACATACATACATATACATACCTTTCCTCTCTCTCTCTTTCTATATATATACATATATATACGTGCGCGTAACACGCACATGTGCAAACACAAGCGCAATCATACAAGCGCAGCGCATACACACAGACACACGCACATAACCCTTAAAGCCTGCCGTTCATAAGCCTGGCAGAAGTTGACAGCAAGGCCAAACATCCTAATAAGCGAGTGTCGGGTCTCTCATCTGTTGCCGCCTGTAAGTTTCATTTCGTAGCTCTTGTAATGACACCCGGAAGTGGCCTTTTTTTTTTCTATAGAGCCGACGGCGATTAAGGGGTTTTGTGTCACCCGGATGTTTCGCTGTGTTCTCTAAACATCTAATTCTTAGCCAGAATGTATATATGTTATCTTAAATCTCACTCTCCTTCTCTCTGGGTGACGTGTACCGAAAGTTTGGAGTGTCTAGGTTAATTACGTGGCTTTGAAAGTAATTACTAAATACCCGTCTTCTACCTATTTTTATACGTTCGACACGGCGGGTAGTTGGTGTTCGCCAGTATCTTTGGTGAACTATGCGAGATACCGCTTTCGTAGTTCGTTGAAGAAGAATGTTGTACATGACAAATTACAAATGTTTCATCTGTGTAGCTTAATTACTACCTTTGTAGGAAGTTGGTGATTCAGGCGTTCCCGAGTGCCATGCTGCCCTTATTCGAAGCATTTCCGAAAGTCCTATATATAAACTAACTGCAACGTCACCAGCTTCAAAATTCGATTAAAGTAGTGGGTATGTTAAGTGTAACGTGTGACGAAACTTTCGCGTTCATTGCTTTGAGTAGAAGAGTTGCAAATAAATACTGAATCCTCGTAATTTATTTTCTGAACCCTCGCAGTTACTTTAGTGTTTCAATGCATAAAACGACGTTTCGTTAGTGAAGTAACTGGAACGCCAATGCATTTCTACGCAAAGTTGGGGAATTAATATCTCGAAACTGGTGTCATCCTGAGAATTCGTTCCAAGTGGATCCGCCTTGCGAACTCCACGGCGAGAATTAGTAATTTGCTATGTGGGCCATAAGGTAATTAGTTAAAAACTGAATTAGTGAATTTTGCTCATTAGTCGATTATGCATTTCAATTTCTTGTGCAAGTAATATCCGCCTCTTCGAGTAGACCAGCTCATGAACTAGAATTGTGCTATCTGCCTCAGGCAACCTTTGAAAATTTTTGAAAGTGTTCGCTGAAACACCCGGTATATACGAGTACCTAGAAAGTGTGTGCATATACAGTCCTCCTATAATGTCCATAGCATTAAAAGCAACTGTTAAACTGTGAGAGGAAGCGTGATAAGCCAGAAAATATACGAATACAAAAGGCCGGTGGTGACGCCGCCTTGAAGTTGCTGAGGTCACCGGAACGTCACGGAAACACGTTTCTCTTCGCCTCCGCGCCGCCGATTGAACAGTCAGCGCCTCAGACGATTCGAGTGACATTAGAAGTTGCCTCACCGGCTCACCATGACGTCATGGATTTTGACGACGTCTGATCACGGGCCTGGTTAATCTTTAAGCATGAAATGCTTTTAGCTCCCGTTGTCGGCGACCTCCAAGTGACCTTGAGCAAAAAGCCAGAGCCGTTATACGGGCACTCAAACGAGAACATCAGCGCATAGTTGCGAGAACAAAACGAGATCATTCGAGGGGGCCAGTCAAAAGTTATGAGAACGCGGTCTCTGGCCCCCAACCGCATTACGTACGCTAGATACTTCCCAAACAAGTTGCAAAAAATATTGGTTCCGATTTCTTCCTAATGTTTGTTCACAATATCACTCAAGCTGTAACTTTTAGCACGCTGAAGTTTTTATTTGTCATTTCCAATAGCGACGTTCAAAAGGCAGATAGAGAGGTTGCCTGTGCTCTTCTGAATCTCAGCGGTCCGTGAGTCGTGAGCGGTCAGCGACAAGAAGAAAAAAGTTGTCGCAGTTTCACCCGAAAGGCGAAGCATCAATTGCGATAGCAAATTTGGAGAGAGCTATACGGAGTAATGATAGTAGCTTTATCAACTGTATAAACTTGGACATGCAGCAGCACCGGCAACACGCAGAACTGTTGTCGACGGAAAATTATAAAATACCGCAAGAAAGGAGAATTATAAAATACCGCAAACATAAATTTGGAAATAGGTACGTATATGAGAATGAATAGGCAGATTATATCACATGATTTTAATAGAGTAAAGCATCTTCCCGTAGGGGAACCCTGAGTAGTATGAGAAACAGACATGGGGTCGACTAAAGGCAGTTTTATCAACTGTATAAACTTGGACATGCAGCAGCACCAGCAACGCGCAGAACTGTTGTCGACGCCGTCGACGTTTTTCCCGCGTTCGCACCGAACGCGCGCGGCGTTGGTGACTGTTGCCGGTTAAAATCCCTTGATGTATCAAGGGGCTTTATTGCCGGTGCCTCTGGGGCGCCTACCGTGGCGCCTCTAACCTAAGCTGCTTCGCATTATCGCGCGCGGAGCCGCAGGTGTTGCCATTCGTTGCGCAATCCGTAGAGGAGAGGAGCGTAGGAGAGGAGAGGAGGAATGCCGAGAGGAGAGGAGATGAGACAAGGAGAGGAGAGGATGGGGAGGAGGATGCGCATGAGCAGTAGGGGTGTGGACGCACGGCGGTTGGATGGAGGGAGGGAGGGAGGGAGGGAGTGACATAGCCCGAAGCATAAGATGCTTCGCATCTAAAAACCGCATAAAACAGCGTCAATACGATGCCATCAAGGGTAACTCAGTTTCCAACGTTTTATCGGAACATCACGAGAGCCGCAGAGAGACGGGGATCTCGGCATCAGTTATCGCTACAGAGAAGATACTGCCTGCACGACTAATGCTATAATTGCGGGCCTTTTGCGGCACAATCCCCGAAATCAACGCACGCGCACTGCGTCATCTCTCCCGTACTTTAACAAGGGCCACCGCGTTTGCTTTTTTGTGATCAAGGGAGCCGTATGGACGCCGAAGCGTCAAGTTTTCTTTTATTACACTTAATGCTTGGCGACTGTTCGTTTTATTCCACTATAATCTCCTTTTGTAGAGAGAACTTCCCATCGTCTTTTCCGTGCATTTAAAGTACATTAGACTTCTTGCGGCATCGTGGTGTCCTAAACCAGCCTGGCCATTTATTTTTATCGTATTTTTTTTCTTGTTGTGTTAATATTTTGCATACGAAAATCTCGTTTTTCTGCTTCGCTGGTGTTTCTTCTATGTCTATTTGTGGGAATTCTTTATTTATCATGCTCTTCGTGTTTGTTATAATTTTGTATAAAATGTCGATGATTTTTCTGCCTGTAGACTCTTGAGCTGCTCGATGTCGGAGTACTTCCGGAGTGTGCTTAGCAAATATGCTATAGATATAAGATCACGTTTTGAAAATCCTTGGCTTGAATTATGCTTGACGTTGTTCTAAGAATGGAAAGAAGCCAAAGTAATCTTGATTCCGAAACCGGGCAAGCCCCGTAACATCAACAACCTTCGACCCATCTCCTATAACGTCATGCGTAGGGAACTCTTTGAAAAGGTTGTGCAGGTCCGGCTCTCGAACCATATAGAATTAAGCAACATGTTCCCCTCCAACACGTTCGGTTTCCGACCCCACGTGTCGGCGCAGGACGTTTTTCTACTACTAAAGTACGAGGTCCTGCACCCCAACAGAGGGTCGGACGATAAATTTCTATTGGCATTGGATATCAAAAAGGCCTTCGACACCATCTCCCACCATACTATTTTGGAGGGACTGCAAGCGGTAAACTGCGGAGCGCGAATTTATAACTACGTGCGCTCGTTCCTCAGTGACCGCACGGTTACAATATACGACTAGGCTCCACGAGGTCCGACACCTTCAGCTGTCCCGACAGAGGCACCACTCAGGGAGCTATACTCTCTCCACTGCTATTTCAAGTGGGGACGAGAAAGCTAGCCCTGGAGCTCGATAAATACCCGAATCTCGGCTGTGTGATATAGGCTGATGACATCACGCTTTGGGCTCACCAGGGGTCCAACGGGGTCAAGCAAGATAGAGAGCGAGTGAGAGAGGAAAGGCAGGGAGGTTAACCAGAAGTGAGTTTCCGGTTTGCTACCCTACACTGGGGTGGGGGATAAAGGGGTTGGAGAGAGTGCAAAGAGAGAGAGAAAAAAAGGCACAGGCATAGGTAACAGAAGAGGCGTTCCAATCACAGACGTTCACACAGGCCAGTGGACTTCAGGAAGCGCAGGAGCGCTTGCACGGCCTTCTGATGCGATGTTGAGTCGATGATGCACAATTCTTTCTTCCGATAAAGGCTGGTCGTCCAACTGGTTCAGCACGACGGAAAGCGATTGTCTCTGCACACTGTATTGTGGGCACTGACAAAGAACATGACGAATCGTTTCCGCGTCTCCACAATTGTCACATGCTGCACTGTCGGCCATTCCTATGCGGAATGCCTAGGCATTGGTGATCGCGACGCCCAACCATAGCCTATACACAGAATGGTTGCATCTCTTCGGGGAAGTCTTGGTGGAAGTCGAAGGCTTAAGGTTGGATCCAAGGTGTATAATCGGGCGTGCATAAAATGTGGTTTATTCCAGTCTGATGAAGTGCATTGGCGTGCAAGTAGGCGGAGCATCCTTGCAGCATCTGTCCTAGACAGCGGGATCGATAGGCGGTTGTCTTGTTCATGAGCTGAACGAGCAGCTTGATCGGCACGTTCATTGCCAATGATTCCACAATGACTTGGCAGCCACTGATATATTATTTCGTGTCCTTTCTCAGTCAGGTGGTGTATGGCCTCTCTGATTTCGAAAACCAGTTGTTCCTGTGGACCGCGCCGTAAGGCTGACAGTAAACTCTGCAGTGCCGTCTTCGAGTCGCAGAAAACTGAACATTTGTGTGTTGGTTCATCATTAATAAAATGTAGTGCGACTCAAAGCGCTGCGAGTTCTGCTGCCGTCGACGTTGTCAAGTGAGATGTTTCCATCTTGATAGTGGTGGCTTTTTCTGGAATAACGACAGCGGCGGTAGAGCTGTTCTGCAAGACGGAGCCGTCGGTGTATATGTGGGTGTAATTCCGGTACTTTTCAGATAATAGGAGTAAGGTATGCTGTTTAAAAGCCGGCGATGACATATCTACTTTTTTCCGGATGCCGGGTACTGTCAGGTTGATCTTTGGCTGAATGAGGCACCAAGGAGGAGTGGAAGGTCTCGCGGCAGGTGTGAAGCAAGATGGTATAGCCTCACGATGTGCGGATACCATTCGGCAGAACGAGGCGTGTGGTCTCTCCGCAGGTAGAGAGGCTAGATGGTGGCAAGGAGTCCGTGCAAGGTGCCTTACGTGCGTTCTTATTGCTTCAACTGCGATGTTGGTCTTTATGGGGTGGTCTCTGGCGATTGCAATGGTTGCCGCCGTTGACGCACTTCGAGGAAGACCTAGACAAACTCTTCAAAAGGCTATAGACGCAGTCGTGGAGTACATGAGGGCGGCGAACATGGCGTGCGCCCCCGAGAAATCGGAACTCATTCGTGTGCGTGCTAAATACGCAAGAAAGAAAGACTGGGTGCCAATTACTCTGACTCTTGACGGGGCGCCGATTCGAGAAGTGGAAGCACTCAGAATATATGGGATGTGCATACAGCAGGACGCTGGAACATCACACACCCTTCAAAAACTAAAGGCGGTCACAGGAAACGTTGCCAGGATGATACGCAGAGTGACAAGAAGCAGAGACGGCCTAACTGAGGGAGAGACCATCAGCCTGGTCCACGCATTCGTAATCAGCCGGCTCACATACGCCCTTCCGTATCAGGCCTTGACGAACCAAGAGATAATACAGGCAAACACAATAATCAGAAAAGCCTTCAAAGCCGCCCTTGGTCTTCCCGAACGCGCTAGCACAGAGAGATTCGAGGGACTAGGCCTACACAATACATTTCACGAGTACGCAGTCGCGACGTTATATGCTCAGAAAGAACGACTTTGTTCTTCAACTCAGGGCAGGGAAGTATTGGCGAGGTTAGGCTTTACACTGAAGCCCCAGTATAGCGGAGTCGAAACGGCACAGATAGACCGCAACGTTCGATCGTACATTGCGGTGGCCCCAATTCCCAAGAACATGCACCCCAAGTACCATCCCGGACGACGCAGAGCAAGGGCAGAGACTCTTCACAAACGTTTTGGCATGGGACCGGGAGTGTATTACACGGATTGCTAGTCGAACCAGCTCCGACACGTTCACCGTAGTCTCTACGTGTCAGAACAACGTAACAACGGCATCCTTCAGAACCTCCTCGGCATGCGTGGCAGAGGCTGCAGCCATCGCTTTGGCCATTCAGGACGCCGAGCGCCAAACCAATTCGGCTGTCATATTATCCGACTCAAAAAGAAGTTGTCACCTGTTAATGGGACGGCACCCCAGTCAATAATCAAAATGTTGGGCAATCAACTAGAAGGGCACCACACTATCATATATGATGTCCGGCACACGAGGGTTTGACAGGGAACGCGAGTCAGACCGTATTGCTCGAGGATTAATCGTCCGAACAACAGCAGGGCCCAGGGACGACCTTCCACCGAATTCTCGTGACATCCTTTTACAGCAAAGGCAGGAACGGAGACGTTTTGGACAACCTCACTCGAATTTAAACAGCCAACAGGAGAGGGACTGGTGTCGTATTCAGACGAATACATACCCCAACCTGCACCACCTACACAGAATACAACCCACGAAGTTCGTTGACGAGTGCCCGTGGTGCACAGACGCACCCACACTAAAGCACATCACATGGGAGTGTCCCAAGAGGCCTCCGCACATAGACATAGACTCAAACATCCACTCATGAGGAATAGACAGTGGGAGGCACGGCTTGCGGACCAGGGCCGGGAAAGCCAATTGGCTCTTCTGGACCAAGTCCAGCGAGCCGCTTGTGCCAGTGGAGCCCTGGAATAGGGGCCTCAACCAGCGTGCCTTCTTTTATTTATCTTCAATTAAGTTTTATTGCAATAGCAATTATATGGACACTTCAACCGGATTTCTGCCGTCGGCGTCGCCGTTGCCGTCGCCGTCGCCGTGAGGTTCCGTATAGATAAAATCTTCGCCGCGCGCCGTATGCCCCAGAGGCAGCGTGCGGGGACGCGCGCTATCACGGAGAGCGAACGCACTCAATCTCCCACGCGCAAGCAAGAAAGCGGAAAGCCAGCGCCGGAGGGAGCAGGGGGGGGGGGGGGGGGGGGCACTTCTCTGCCAACAACCGCGGTCGTCGCTCGTCCGCACAGTCTCTTATCTCTCCCACGCGCAAGCAAGGAAGCGGGAAGCCCGCGCCGGAAGGAGCGGGGGGGCGCACTTCTACGCTGCCAACAACCGCGCTCGTCGTTCGTTCGACCGCACCGTCTCTTATCTCCACACGGCTCTGACCTTTATGCGCATTCGCCGCTCAGTTTCCCTTGAAGCGATAGACCGCGCGTACCTTCGCCCCCTGCTGCGGCGCATATATCCGCTCGCTGCCAGCGTTTTGACGGTCGTTGTCTGCAGTCATTCAGTGTGATCTATTCTTGTTTGTGCGCGCTCACACCACGCTTCTTCAATCAGTTAGTAATAGTCGGGCCACATTTTCCAACGCACGCTACACATGCAATGCTGCCCGGGTCGGCAGTGCAGCGCTACAGGTGTGTCCCTTCGCACGCGCTGCCCACGGGAAGCGCTTCTCAGCAACACCACCGTTTCACACGCGCCTTCTCGTGGTCATCGAGTCTCTCTTCATGTCGGTCTACTTACGCCGCAGCACACCTGCTTACTTAATCAGCTCATGTTTACTACAATTCATATTGCTACCAAAGCCGCTCACCTTACTTCGTATGACATTGCTGTGTTGCTATCGCATTCATCGCTTCGCCCTTAGGGCGAAACTGTGACATTTTTTACTCACTCGCTCACTCTAATGACTAATACACGCGAGATTAGTTTGACTATCTTAGTTCTCTCTCTAGGTAAATGAAGTGAGTGAAACAACTTTATTCGGTCCACAATGAACGCGAGTAAACTTAACGTCACATGGCTAGGCCCACTCGGGGACCATCTAGGTAAATGAAGCAATTTTCCGACAGGGGGCCGTTTTGTGTTCCCATAAATATGTATTTACCATCGTAGTGAGTCGATTTACCGCTTTCCCGGGAATATAGGTAGCCTTGCTACGAAGAAATACGTATGCGTAGGCTTTTGTTTTGCTTGCGTCTATTTCATCTTTTATTTATTGGCCCGGCGTCGCAACTGGTTCTGGGTGTTTTCTCAATCCTTTTATAACTGTTTCGCACATCTGCGGGGACACTTTACCCGGCTCAAGAAGAGCACCTTTTGGGCTATTTTGATTTCTGGCGGGATGTCTTCCATGTCGCCAAAAATTAAAGCATTGCTTTTACTTGAATTTAATTGTGCACCAGATATTGAGGCGTGTTCGTTAAACATTGCAATAAAATAACTAAAGCCTGTTTCATTTCTTATAAATATGGCGACGTCATCTATGCACAGATTGCGACTTTAACCGTGCTTTGTACAAGTAAGCGGTAGCCTTGAAAATTTGTTGTATCGTTATCTTCCCAAAAAGTGGTTCAAATGATAAGATAAATAAAATGGGGCTCAGGGCGCATCGATCCTTGGCGTACTCGCCGAGTGACATCGCTTTTAGGGTTTCATTATTTATTAATTAGGCGTCTCAATACGCTGGTATAACGCGGGTCGAGCCACGCGTCATCGCCACTGTTGCTGGTGGCAGGCGCGTAGCATCTCAGTGGTGTACGAGATGATATAGAAGAAAAACCGCCAGCACTATAGCGACTTGAAGTGTACTGTCCCTTCTGCTGAGACCACTGTTGTACCATGTATCCCACGCACACAGCTGCAAAGCAAAGCTAGTGTTTGAGCAAAAGAGAGAGATTTGTTGACAGAGTAGAGGAAAACACGTGCTGACCGCTCTTTAAATGTCTATAGCGCTCGGGTGTCACCTGAACGTCGGTCAACAGTGTGGGGAAGGAGAGCGGTCGGAAAGATATGACAGACTTTCACAGACATATATAGGCAGCAAGGAGGCTTTAAAAAAAAGGCAGTGAGTGCTTAACCTCGCGTACATGATTAGGCGCGCCAGTTTAGAGATATCTATATTTGATTGGATATTCGGATATCATTTCTCTCGAATATTCATATTAGATACAGGGATTTCGATCTTCGAGCACCCCTATATAAAATGAATCTGCCGTCAAATTTCCTTCTGGAATTTACTTTGGTAGCGGATATGGGCAGCCAGATCTGCTTGAAGTTTGACTGTGTCGCCGATCGGCTGTGATAACGCTGGCATCTCATTTGATTCGGACCCGCTGCTGTGTAAGATCGGCGTGCCTCGTAATTGACAGTGCAGTTTGGAACCGTAATTTCGTTTCGAGTCATAACGTTTGCACAGAATAAGAAAAAAAAAAAAAAAAGTAAAAAGTATTTGCCGAAACCCGGGATCGAACCAGGGACCTTTAGATCTTCAGTCTAACGCTCTCCCAACTGAGCTATTTCGGCAGATGATGTGTCGGTTTGCGGAATAGCTCATGGATCATGAACAAAAGATAATTCTATATTGCGGATAGAGAAGAGAAATGTTTTTTGTATCTATATATATAATGTGTGTAGAAGTTTCGCAATGCTCAATACTGCAAAAAGTAATGCTCTTAGTTATTTCTTTGAAGCGAAAACGGCAAATGCTGAATGCTTCGACCTCCCTTGCGTCAACTGCGTTCACGGAGCCACGAGACGTCGTCATAGCGCGGTTCAAGCGCTTAATGAGCACTAATCAACGTTTATTAATATCAGCAGCATTCGCGCAAGCCCAAATACAGCGGCATGTCATGTGAACCACGCGGAGTGTGACATAACTGCGACAGCTTCTACACGAGATTGTCGCTACCGACGACTGTATTGGTGTCTCCATCTAGTGGATGGTGGCGATGGTTTGTCCTGTAGCGGAAGTCAGCTGCTCGCTCGCTGTGCATTCAGCTTCCGGCGGCATTCGAAAAATGGCCGGCTTGAGGCAAACGCCGCTCACTTGTTCGGGTCATACCCGGCCCGTTGTGGACCTGTGTTTCTCAAAGTTATCTTCGACGGGCGCCTATTACCTAATCTCAGCATGCAAAGGTGAGCGCGTCTGGAGTATCGCGGAATGTATCCATATACTGAGTGGAGGCTTGGAGCGACGTGTCAACATGCGAGGGGTATCGCGATTCTTTCATTCGGAGGTTCCATGTGCTCTCCTCAGAACGTCGCTTTCACGACTGAGCCCTCGCTGTTTAAGGTTCTTTGAAGAGTTTTTTTCTTTTCTAGTGAGGTCGTCGCACTGCGATCCTCGTGATTTCGGGCTCAGACATAGGTGTACACTGTCTCGTGGTACTAACTGCGTAGGGCCGCTGCGTCTTATACCACCCTACCGGCATGCCGGCTTGGAGAAGGTACTACGGTTGGTGTTAACGTTTTTACTCTAGCCGTTGTTAAACGAAGGAATTTCGTACACTCCAGCAAAAATTAACACACCGGCACTGAGGCTGTCGCCCGTGCTCGTAATGGTTAAAAATTGGTCGCCGCGGTTGTTTAAATGAATGACATGTCGTGACGAATCGTGTGATACGCAAGAAGTGGGCTGTACAAAGTTCACAGTACGTTGCCTTGGTGTTTTTAATCTTCATAGCCATTTCGGCCCACGTACGGTTGCTGCGTCTTGGTCTTTTTTTTTTTTTTTAACGAAACGTGTTTGTTTAGACGTACTTAGTGTTCGGATGGCGCTCTTGTCTGTAGGTCTCAACTTCGTCATCTGTGATGCTGCTTAGTCATTGAGCGCTGCCAGCAGGTTCGCAGTCGTGAAAACTTAAGTGTAATAGCTAGCTGTGGCTTGTATTTTTGATCGTGACACTTTGAGAGGCACTTTTTCTTTCTCAGGGTAAATTAAGTATTTGTTTCATTTTCCTGCCGGAGAATTTACAAGTCGCAGACAGGGAAATGCTTCGCATCCGTGGTACCTTCACTTTGGCATCACACATCTATTAGCGCCATAACGTTGACTGCCTGTGATTGTGTGTTGAGTAACATTCAGGGCTGTTCTTGAAACTTCATTAATCAAAGACCGTAAGTGGCTAGAATATGGCTATGCTCGAATAATTTTTATTCATACACTCCATCTAGAGGCTAAGAACTTGCGCAGTCCTCGTAGACCAAACTGAAGAGGTCTTCTGCCTAGTTATCTGGTTATCCTTGCCTTTCGGAATTTAAGGCAACATGTTTTGTGTATTGTGAGGTGACCGTATGCAACATATAAGATGACTTGTTCTTGCTCAAGTTCGTTGATGTTACCTAAAGCCATTGTAATGCAAATAAAACGAAACGCAAAGAACACTAGACTAATAGCATGTGTGGTGTCCAGTCTTCTATGTGTTTGTTTTATTTGTGCTACAATGGCTTCCCCAAACATGCGACTTTGTTGCATGGTCCACTGCTGGCACTAATTGAAGTACAGCTGGGGATTGTCAGCAGCAATGAACATTAGTGTTTGACTTGCATTCAGACTACCTTGTGTGTTTTGTACTCTGTCGGTCTCACAGTATGCGATGATAGTTGCACTGACCAAAGATGGGCAGACAACCTTACAAGGTTCTGCCTTACCTCGTTCTTAAATCAGATTTAACAAACTCATTCGACCCCATCCCATGAGGTTAAGGCTCTCTCAGGAGACTTCACCTCGGCCTTATCTACAGTTCATTATTGATATGAGGTAGGGTACTCAATGTCAAATGTATCTAGTTATTTGTATTTTCAGTGCATAAACCCATGTAAACCCATTCAGATGCCTCAGATACAGGAGGCTCAAAGCCCTAATACTGTAAAATAAAGCACTGTTTCAAGGAAATTTTTGCTCGGTACAGCTGCAAAACTTGCTCTGGTAAAGCATCTTATGGCTTATGTAAACTAGACCTAAATGTAGACAGCTTTGTAACAATATAAAAATTTACATCATTCAAGAAAAACTCTACTAAACACTGTTGGGTTACAGTGCGCACAAAGGACACAGGCATAGATAACAGAAAGGCACTATGCCTATGTCTTTTGTCTTTCGTGCTCTTTGTAGTTTAACAATGAGTCATTACCAACTCGCCCAACTTTCAGTTCTACTAAGCACAACTGACTCAATTTGCTCAGGAGGAGCTGTAATACATCGAGGCAGCCACGCCAAACTTCACCCGCAACACTGGACGCCGTTAGAACAATCAACAGTCTCCAACCTCACCTCAATCGTGCCTTACTGTGTGAGGTGGAGGTCAGAGCCTCGTGAGGTTGCCCACCTTTGCAAACACTGACCTCGTGGGTTTAGTTTCGCTTTAAATATGGGGCAGCTTAATGTTAGTGTGCTAGTGGCTGACAAATTGAATGCTCTGGTCCGTTTAGTCACATGCTTGAGTGTAGTAGTGTTAGCTTTTAGTGCAGATATGGAGCCGTTGGAAGGGGTAAAAGTCACGATGGACAGGTGGGCGTCACGATGGACAGGTGGGCATGCTAGCATGACAGAAAGATTGAGAGAAGATGAGGTACTACTCGCAACTTTTTGTTGTGCATTTTGTTGCGCTTTAAAACTTTCAGAGGGTAAGAGTCTTTTAATTTGCGAATATACCAGGGTGACTTACAGTGCTCTGCTGACAGCTTTACTTATTCTATGTTTGTGCTGTTCAGATGGGAAGCCAATGCTCAGGCAGGGAGACACTGGAGACTGGATCGGGACATTCGTTGGGCACAAAGGCGCCGTCTGGGGCGTTGCTCTCAACAAGGACGCCTCCAGGGCTGCCACCGGCGCAGCTGACTTTACTGCCAAGGTAGGTGCCATTGCCCTTCAGGTTCTGCAGGCTGATTGTCAAGGAGCTCAGGTCAGAAAAATCAGTGGAGACTCACTCATCAATATTTTTGCAGGTTAGGTGCACACTCTTACATGACTCATGTGCACTGGCTCACATTCTTGTTCATGCCCCCTCATACCAACTCTTGCTTGCATTCACAGTTGCTTCCATTTGCAGTTGCCGGCACATACTCACACCCGCCGACAGTAACTCGCCTTCGTATTCATGTCCACGGACTCTTCCTCACTTATTTAATTCTCTATCTCACACTTCTGAAACAAATGTAGAGCAAGTATGAGTCGATGTACTCGTGAGTATGCTCAGCTATGTCAGGGAGGCTCGTCTAGATTTATTTTTAAATCCTCGACTTTTAAAAACCCAGAAAGAGTTTTCTCTCAAGTTATTGCCATAAAATACCGCGGAAGCACCCAGTATTAACATTTCGAAAACTTCAAAATTCTGAAAATTATATCTTCAGCGCCCACCCCCTCCAAAGCGCCAGCATCAGCCAAAACAATCAACCTACGGCAGTCGCCGCGAGCCCGCTAGGGGCAATGGCGGATAGTCAACGTCTGATTTCTCGGACTCCCTAGGGGCCGCGAAAAAGTCTGAAAAATCGGGCACTCCAAAAACAATAATGTATACCTTTTACTGCCCCCAAGGCCTCAAATCAACACAGGCACGTCCGAAATAGCACTAAAGGCCTGCCAGTACATTTATTAGGCGTATTGGTTCTCGTACTGTGATAGGAGACGGCGGGTGCAGGCGAGTATAATCAAGGAATACATACCGTGTCCCATGACAATTGCGCCTTCCCACTCATGATATGCTTTAACGCAATACTTTGTGTATGCTTCAGCACGTAACACTGCTGTATTGAGGCAAAGCTGACTTTCGGGAACCGGCATTATGCAACACGCTATGCTTTCCGAGCTTCGAAGCCATTCGCAACAATTAAGGCGGAATCGGTGCCATTATTAACAGCGGCGAATTCTTTCGATGAAAAACACCGCACTGAACAGCAAGGCGCTTGGTAGCGAGCGCCGAAGTATCTAGGCCTAGCTTTGCTGCGGTGATGGCTATGGCTGCCAGCAGATGTGCGTGCGAGAGCGGCGGTGGTGGCTTCGATTAATGCCGTTTCGGGTCTGCCGTCATGGCAAAAGTCGGAAAATCGGACGGCAAAGATTTCTCGCGTACATTGACTCTATGAGGTACGTGGCGGTACAGTCGACGACCGATAATTCGGACTTCACGGGGAACGTAAATAAGTCCGAACTATCGAATGTCTGAAAAAACTAATGTGCCCAAAAAGGATAAGCTTATTTAGTTTCAATGCCCCTGTGCAAGGTAGAAGTGGTCGATTCGTTGCTACACACGCTTCCGCTTACGTGTAACCAAGTACAGTGTAGACCGCTTATAACGTAAGTCGCCGGAGTCACGAATATCCGCACTCTAAGCGGTACCGCACTACAACCAAAGCAACAATTTTCAAGGCCCGCACATATGCAAAACATGTGCATCGAGCCGCCACGCGTATGCGACAGTCGAGGAGGCGGCTAGAACATTTGCATTCAATTTACAGTCGAATCTCGTTAATTCGAAATAATTCACGCGGCGGCGCCACCGACCGGCATTGCTCCGGCACCGCCATAGAGTAAAAGCTTAGGAGAGACCCCTCAATGTCGCGCGCGAACAAAACAGAAAAGAAAGAAAGAAAAAACGCGGCGGAAATTTCACCCTCTCTCAAATGGCAAGGTCGCCGATTCTGCGTTGCGCCGAAAGATGCGTGTACGTGCCGACGTCTCAGCCACGCTACCGTAGCCACACGTAGAAAATGGCAGTGAGCCCTTCTTTCTCCTTTATGCTTCCTCTACTTTCTAGTCGCGTGTTGACCTTGCACGCTGCAGCTACGGCGCAGAGGGAAGCAGCGGCGCTGTCCCAGGCCGGCCAATGAAACTGCCCATGCCGGCAAACGCCCGCTTCCCGATAACGGCAGAAAACAGAACTTCGGGGAGCTGGCGCCGGGCCGGCTGGAGCAGTGACACCTGCACGGCGGCGGGCGTGCACGGTGACAGTCGAAACTGAGGGAGCTACGAGGGAGGGCGAGGGGAGCCACCGAAGTTGCCGAGGTGAAATCCGCTTCCCTGCCGCCTTTCTCCCTCACATTCCACAGTCTCTGCGTGCGCCCTTCGCCGTGCCGTACTGGCGCCACTCGCTCCCTCAAGTTTCGTTTACTGCCGTTATCATGAAGCGAGCGTTGGCTGGCGTTGGCAGTTTCGTGGCCCTCGCTCGCTATGCGCACCGTGATATTTCACGACTTGCACTCAAGATTCTGGTTTCAGCCTCACTGGCTGTTCGTTCGCACCACGTGCCTTCTCCTCCACTTCGTCTCTCTTTCTTCCTTGAGCACTCCTTGGGACGCCCGTTTGAGGGGAGCGTTCGCCGTCTCCACTGACTTTCGTACTCCCAGGCAGCCGCATTGTAACCGGTATTTCGTTTCCCGCAACTGCACTATAAGCGATATGTGTATACATGGAGTGCTATGGGAAAATTAACGGGAGTCTGAAAAGACCACACTATATCCGGTCCTGCACTATAAGCGGTTACGTTATAAGTGGTCTATACTGTACGCCTATATTTCTGCCGGCTTTCTGTTGTCACTGTGTGCTGATGCAAGGACTGCAAAGGCTCGAGTCAGATCCGCACGGCACATCATCATCTGAGTTAAGAGTCGCTGTTTGACAGTGGGAGAACTTGCTCAATTATTTCGTCATCGTTCAGTTCGGCACACAACACCGCGCTGTCAAAGTCTTCAAATGTAACGGCGGCAGGAATCAGCACACCGCAGCTTAGCAGGTCATCACTGTCTGCATGTGAGCTCGTTGTGGTAAGCGGCAGTTCAGGCTCTTCAGTCGGGGTCATTCGGACTGCGACTCAAGACTCATTCAGAGTCGGACTGCGAGGGGACCGGTGGCATTTGGTGGCATTTGACACGGCCTGTCGATAACTTCACAAGAAAGACTGCTTGGAGCCAGCAGAACGCTCTCTGGAACGCCAACTAAACAAACAGAATGGCGAGAACAGGCCATGTGCTGGGATGCCAGAATAGGATGCGATGATCATGATGTTGATACGACCTCACAATTCAGGCAAAACCTTCAAGATCCGCATTTCTCATTTAATCAGAGGCATAGTGCTGCGACTGAGACAAGGCCTCAGGAATTACCGTTTTATGAGTAATCTCTGAGGGCATACTTCATGTCTCATCGAGGTTGCCAGGGGAGATAATGGTGGCAGAATCCGCGTACGCTACAGTCACGGACGGAGTCCGGATAATCGATTGTAGAGCTGGCGGCTGTCCGAAATATTGGTTATCTTTACACATTAAGTCTACAGGGCCATTGGCGGTGCTGCGAAGCTGTCCGGATTATCGGTGTCCGATTTATTGGTCATTTACTGTATTCGCTTCCCCATCAATTACCATTTGAAAATAAACATGCTTTCTTCGATTCCGTAACTACTGTAGGCCCTGCCTCGAAGTTTTTCGTAGGCCACCATCTAGGTTTATACTGCTTCTATCTAGATTAACCCAATTTTCAGGAAAAGTGGGGTGGGCACTTTCACGGTATTTTACGGTACGTAGTGAATTCTCATTACATTAGGACTGGAAGTATGCTTCGTTATAAGTGGTGTTTTCAAAAAAGTGCTGAGGCTCTAGAAGAGCCACAGTAGGGCAGGGCAGGCATTCAAACAGTGTGAGAAGTCATAAAACTTATACAGAAAGTTAAACACGTTGATCCTCAACGACAGTAGTGAAATCCCACTGGTGTCCTTGAGCAGCTGCTTCGTCTGTTGGCTAACCATCACACGATAGTTAGGCTGAAGGAACTGTCGCCATGTGGTGGAGTGGCCTTAGCAGCAATTTCCTCCCTGGGTTATAAGAAGAAAGCGAAAGGCCACCATGTATGCTGCACAATGTGGCCATGTGCAGGTTTTCTGTATCACACTGTCAAAAGTGGGTTGTGGCACCACTGAGAATACAGTAAGTTTCCGTTAATTTAACTCTGGGTAGATTTTTTCAGTCAATTCAATATGGACCAAAGGTCCTGGCCAGCGCCCGTGCGTTTCAGCTGGCCGTACATTTTATTTTGAACCCAAAATTGTCTTTTGCCAGATAATTCAAACTTGACCAGTCAGCATGCAGGCACCTGGCGCTTATGGTGACCCAATAGTGACCCATTTTAGCGGCAGCATGCCTCGCGGAGCTTAGGGGAAAGTAAATGCATTGAACACATGTCGTCTCCCATCGAAAATGTCTATTTTAGGCCTGCCTTAGGAAGATTTTCAAGCAATAATGGTAGCTCATAATGCAGGTTCTCCCCAGACATTTTTGAGGAGGGGTGGACATTTGTGACTGAGGTGATGGGTAGGGTGTACACATGCAACTAAGTCCCTTTCTCCCTTTATTTCTTTTCTCAATTTGACCATTCTGCCATCTTCAATTGTAAATTCACGAACATTGTATTTTGGACGCATAATGAAACTAACGATGAGCCAGTGATGCATCCTGTTGTGATCGCCAAACTTTGTTAACCCAAAGATATGCACAGCTCGCTGCTGTCAAAATGCGTGTGAAAGACGCGTCAGCAATTTAAGTCTGCATCAGCCAATAGGTGCGCTTTCCACGTGGCAACAATAATGAATCGTGACATTGCCTTTTTTTTTTCATTTTTTTCGTTCTCTTCTGTAGCTTTTATTTGTGCGCGGCTAAATATGTCGCTATGACTTATTTGAAAGTCAGATCTCGCCCCTTTACGATGGTTCCAAATGGCGGCATTGCGTCAATGTAAAGTCACGCGCTCGCAGTGCGATGGAACCTCCCAACGGCCAGTTTTCTGCCTGATTTTATTGCTATAGCAATTATATGGACACTTCAACCGGATTTCTGCGGTCAGCGTTGCCGTCGTCGTCGCCGTGAGATTCCGTATAGATTCCAAGGGCGATAAAATCGTCGCTGCGCGCTATCACGGAGGGCGAACACTCGGCGGAAAGCAAACGCGAAAGGCCGTTGGGGTATGGGAGGGAGGGAGGCGGGGTGGCACTGGTGCTCCGGCACCAAAGGCGTATCTTGCCACTCAATCTCCCACGCGAAAGCAAGAAACGGGGAGAGGGGGGGCGGGCAGCTTCTCTTCTGCCAACAACTTCTCTGCCCAGCGGTCGCCCGCACCGTCTCTTATCTCCACACGGCTCTGACCTTTGTATGCGCTGTGCATTCGCCGCTCAATTTCCTTTGAAGCGATAGACCGCGCGAACCTGCGCTTGCTGCCAGTGTTTTGACAGTCGTTGGCTGCGGTCATTCAGTGTGATCTATTCATGTTTGCTTTTGCGCGCTGACACCATGATTGTTAATTCAGTTAGTAAGCCAATGTGTCCAAGTTTATGCAGCCGATAAAACTACTATCCCTACTCTGAATAGCTCTCTACTAATTTGCTATCGCAATCGATGCTTCGCCTTTCGGGGCGAAACTGCGACATTTTTTTGTCGAGAGCACACTAAAAATGTGCGATTTTCTCAACTTCTGCATCACTTTTCCTTCTATTATTTCCCCACATGATAAAGGAACACGGCGATGATCGCGAAAAAAAAATTCTGACAGGTCAATCAGAGCGGTGGGCGGTAAAGCGGGGTTAACTCCATTGCAACTGTGGGGAGAACCTTGGCACCATGTCTGAGAAAGTTGACCGAAAATTTCGTTTGCGACGTTCGTAGCCTTGCCAGCGTAATACAGCTATATTGCAGCGAAGCTGACTTTAGGGAACCTGTCGTCATTTTGCACTGCAAATTAGTCTCTTGTGGATTTTTCTAGCTAAAATATCGGGTGCACGTCAGATTTGTACTTCTTTTAGGAGCCTTAATGTAATTTCTGCTCTAGTTTTTTACTTTGGACACACATAAAGCATGTGTGCGTTTGATTCTGGGGCATGTTAAAATCTGCAAAATATTGTAAAATAATTGACGGTGTGGTCTGACATTTTTTTCTTCATCTTGTTTAATTTGACCGTCCAAATAGTTCGATCAATCTTGTCGGTCCCGTCAGGGTCGAAATAACAGAAGTCGACAGGATACTGTCAGAAGTGCGTTCATTGAGGTTGGGACCTTGAATATATTCGAATGGAATATATTCAAATGAGAATGGAATGCGTTGCCTTCAAATGGTTTTCCAGAGCGTGGCTTTCCTGGCTTTGAGAAACTTGTGCATCTTTTCATGCAAACTACATTGTTGTTATTGCCATACTACATTATGACAACTCATTATCTAAGTTGTGTTTGCTTTACCCTTGTGTGCATAAAACTGTTGATTGTGTTTAAACTGATTGTGTATAAACTGTTGATACAGAGTTGTGCAATTTTTTTCTACACATGTATATTTAATCATTTTTGTTAGTGTATGCTTGTCTTTCAGTAGCTATGTTTATTATAACCTGTTGTATAACTTGTTTATTTCTTTCACTGTGTTCCCTTTTTTGCCCCTCCTGCTTAGTCTTCGGACTGCAGTATGTAATAAAAAATGTCGCAGTTTCACCCGAAAGGCGAAGCATCAATTGCGATAGCAAATTAGTAGACAGCTATACGGAGTAAGGATAGTAGTTTTATCAGCTGTGTAAACTTGTACATACAGCAGCACCAGCAACACGCAGAACTGTTGTCGACGCCGTCAGTGTTTTGCCCGCGTTCGCACCCAAAGCGCGCGGCGTTGGTGACTGTTGCCGGTGCCTCTGGGGGCGGCTCGGAGGTTTTTGACGAGATCAGAACGGGACACTCGTCGAGTAGCATCGAAAGTCTTTACCACCTTCTCGCCTCGCAACGTTTTTATATAAATATGCATTTGCTGCTGCAGCTAAACGTCGCCTCCCCTCCATCCCTCCCGTCCCCCCACGGCCTTTCGCACGATGGAAGAACTCGCATTTGCTCTCCGCCGTGCGTTCACTCCCTGTGAAAGCACGCATCCCTCGCGCGCTTTCACTCGCACATACAGCATAAGGTGCGCGGTGCACGATTTCATCGCTGTTGGACTTATATGGAACCTCACGGCGACGGCAGAAATCCGCTTGGAGTGTCCATATAATTGCTATCGCAATAATAAAATATGAGTGTAGCAGTATTTAGAATGAAGCAGTCTCGTAATGAACATTCACTGTACTATATAAGAGCTGCCAAGAGTTGGTGTAATCCAATAGTCAGGCCAATCCATGCTGGTGCTGCTAGTTGTGGCATTTGGTGGCTGTTACTGGTTGCTCGCTAATGAGGCCTTTCTCACATACAGTGAAATCCCGATAATTTGAAATCTCTTAATTCGAATTGATGGATAATTCGAACTGCTTTGTTGGTCCCGCCAAAGTCCTATGTACTTAAATAGAGAAAAACTCCGACGAATTCGTACTCCAAAAACCATGCAACGGTTATTTCAAACAAAAGCTCTCACTCCCATGCACTGCTTTTCGGACAAACCTGCACCAAAGGCAAATATTCTAAGAATGTTGCGTGCCGTAAACGTAATGATAAAATGCTCGTTACCGTGCTCACCTGCCCCATCCCTCCCTCCTGGCACGCACTTGATCACATTACTGTGCACTCACGCTCCCCTGCTAGCTTGCGCTCAATCGTGTCGTCTCTGCACGCTGTCTCCAACATTGGATACGCAGGAGTACGTGTCAAGCTACCATCTTTTTTGGCTCGCACTCACAGTAAACGGCGCGAAAGGCGCGTTCCCATTGCACTTGGATTGTGCGGAACCTAGGCTTTTTCCGGCACATGTTGCGCGCTGTTGTACGAAAGATATGACTTTTTCAATGTGAGCCTAGTTTTGGTTATGGTTTTGTGTGCTGTATGGCACAATTCATCAGCCGCTATATTTGAAGGGGCTCTCCTTAGTTTGAACTCCGTTTTATTCTAATAAATTTCTGGTTCTCTTGGAAGTTCAAATTAACGAGATTCTACTATACATGTTGATTTGGTGTACAGTAAAGAAGAGTTCAACTTGTCGTTGTAAGCAACCTTTTGTGTTCACACTTGTCAGGCCTTGGAAAAGTTGTTGTCCGGACCCTTAGCAGTATATTAAAGACCCTTAAATTTTTTTTCCCTGGAAAACCTGCTGCAAATGAGAGTGCATGCCGCTAACTATGCTCAGTTGGCAGTTTTAAGGTAGCTTTGGTTCAATTTTTCTCCACAGCTGTGGAACGCAGTGGCTGGGGAGGAGCTCCACACTTTTGCTCATCCCCACATAGTGCGTTCCGTGGACTTCGACCCCGATGGCTCCAAGCTGCTGACGGGAAGTAATGACAAGTCACTCCGGATCTTTGACGTCAACAAGGTGGATGCTGGTAAGCCTTGGAGAACACTTAAAGGGTGACTGCGACAATTCGTAAGAGTGGTGCAAAATGTTTCACGTAGTAAAGGGACACTAAGGAGGAAGATTGTGCAGTAACCTGCAATGGTGATTGTCAGTGCAAGCTATTAGCCCGAACAAGCAAACGAACCAGCAAATGAGTGAGCGACAGTGCACTTCACCTGACTGTATTACTTTTTCGGCACATTTCAAGAACTATACAGTACCATAATCTCAATATTATGCCATATACTACTCGTACAAACATGTTCATGTATAGCTTTCTTCCCTATACCATTCAGTGCTGGAATGCCTTGCCTGTAAAGGAATTTCTAGCAGCCATTGAATGCATGTAATAGTGTATACAATGTATTGTTTTGTTATTTTACAACCCACTCCTCCTATAGTGCAGATTTGGCTGCGGTATGCGCAAAATAACGTGAAATGAAGTTGCCCGAAACAGCATCAATATTTAAAAGAAAAGGAACAAATGCTGGGCACTCAGAATTCACACAACAAACCAGGAACTGTAAATGCAGCCTTTAGAACATAGTAGCTTGGCTTGGCTTGTCTCGTGATTTGTGTGCAGTTTGTGGTTACAAGATTGACTAGCCCTTGCTGGTTTCACTGTCGTAAAAGGCACTGGCAACGAGGCCAGCGATCATGGAGAAAGAAAATCTGGCGACATATCAAAAGCACAATACCACTCTTTCTGCTGAACTCTGTGGCCAAATTAGCACTTGGCTAGTTCTTATTAGCAGGTGGAGCCCTTATTGTAGGAATGCAAACTTTTGGTCGTCCTTGGCCTGTGAGGCCCGTAGCAGTGCTGCGAAGCTCTCCGAATTATCGGTCGGTGACTAAAGCAGAGGTAAGCTCAATGCTAGATTACAATATGGCAACATGTAAGTAGCTTATCAGCGAAAACATAGGCTTTGTGCTGTGTATATTGGAATAATATTTGTCACATTTGTTCATGAGAACATTGTCTAGAGTTTAAACCACTTTATTCAGTTTATTGGCCGTGTGAAAAAAAGTATTGCAGGGTCTTTTGAATTTTCCTAATTTTTGGGTACCAATTTTATTTTGCTTGCGACTAAGTTGACCATACTTTGCATCTTAGTTAGCAGAATCGATTGTATTGCACTGCAGGTTCAACTTGCACTGCAGGTGCTGTGCGATGTGCACTTGCCTGAGGTACAGTGTAGACGAAAAAAGCTGCAGTTTCGGCCGAAAGGCGAAGCATCGATTCCGGTAGAAAACTAGTGGACAGCTATACGAAGTAAGGATAGTAGTTTTATCGGCTGTATAAACTTGTAAACATAGACATAATAACTAAATTAACAAGCATGGTGTCATGCGCGCACAAGAAAACATGAACGCATCTCACTCGATAACCGCAGAAACTTGCTGTCTAAACGCTGTAGTGAGGAAGCGTGGCAGCAGCAGCGAGCGAATTACGTGCCACTGCTCACATCAACGCGAACAGCAGGGAGGATTGTGCACCCCTGCTGCAGATGGCTTTCAAGCTGCAGCCGCTCAGGTGTGCACGCGCGGTGCAGAACACGGCCGCCCCCCTCCCTACTGTTTCTCCAGAGCCTTGTGGCCCGGCTGCGCGCGGTTGCTCGGGTGCCGTAGAGGAATGCCGGTGTCGCATGTACACTTCTCATCACGATCGGGGCCGATCTGGATCGTATTTTTCACAATGGTCGCTGCTACACAATCCAACGATCTGGGTAGAGTTATCGTCTGCCGATCGTCGGCAACTCTCAGAACTTCATTATGCCTTAGATACAAATTCAGATTTGCAAAATATGGGTAAATTTGGACAATATTTAAATTTTACAGCTTGCTATTGCTGATAGAGAAGGTTTTGAAACGTCTTTTGCGTTGCCTTCACTTTTTGTTCTTGACGTTTTCAGAATACTGCGCCAGAGGGCGCAGATGTCAGCCTGTGATTGCGATTCTCAAATGACCGTGTAGCAACACACGATCCGGATCAAGCTCGATCCAGATCGGCCCCAATCGCGATCGAAAGTGTACGTGTGACACCGGCATAACCCCTCCCTACCCTGCCTCCAGAGCGTTGCGCGCGACTGGAAGGCGGCGCACTTCGTCCCGCTTCCTGCCCTTGCATGCACGAGATTGAGTCGCGATCACCGGCTTACTCTCGCACGCTTTCACTCTCACATAGAGCATACGGTGCGTGGTGATGATTTTATCGCCCGTGGACTTTATCCGGAACCTCGCGGCAATGTTGACAGCAGACATGTGCCTGGAGTGTCGATATAATTGCTATCGCAATAATATTATTAGCACAATTGATCAGTGACTGGAGCAGTGAAATTTTGATACGCAGAGTTACAGTGCAGGAATTGGTTGATAGCGAGGGTGCTGAGCTCTGCCCATGTGGCAGATATCTACAACAGCTATCAAGCAATTGTGAATCTTTATCGCAGTCTTTCCATCTTGCATATGTATGCTGGCCAGCCATTATTCTTCCCAAGCAGCAACCTTGTAAAGAACTACTCTTGAGAGCGAGGAGTGGGAATAGCCTTATACTCTTGACACAGCGGGTCACCAGCGTAGCATCCTGCATTTTCAGTGCTTTAATCGCTGGTCACTAGTGCTATTTTTTCATTGCTTCAGTACACTATATTCAGTTTATTGCGTAGCAAGCAATGCTGTGGATTGTTAGAGCAACTTTTCACACTACCTTGCATTCATGACCGAAAGATTCTGTGGGCCATGCTCCTAGCCCTGACACTTTAATAGCTTGAATACTTGTAGGCATACAGTGACTACAGTACTTGCGTAGGTTTTGCAGCGTTGCTTGTAAATTATGAAGTGGAGTATAATAAATACAAACTATTTTTGTTAATGTGGCCTCACTGGGGCTGCAATATTGTTTTGTGTATCTGTTTGTGTTCCTTTGAGGGGCAAAGCGGGGGTAGCTGAGGTCAGGTGGTTATGGTGTAATAGGACACGAAAGAAAGTGAAGTGAGACCAGGACAGGATAGAGTGCCTTTTGCAGAGGCGAATGTACCAGAAGAACAAGAAGTCCACTAGGAAAGATCCGCTATTCAAGAAAAGTAACGTAGAAGAGATTTCAAATACATCAACACTTATTCTATCAATGTGTTCTCATGCTATCAATGTGTTCATGCTTATTACACTGTAATAAGCATGAACCAACTAGCCCAGCAACAAGTGTTGACAGATGTTGAGTTGACCAGTGGACGGTCTCCCATCCCAGACCCCATGGTGCTGAAAGGACACACATCTGCCATCAAGAAAGTGTTGTTCCTCCAAGACGAAAAGCGCTTTGTCTCTGCATCGGATGACAAAACAGTCAGGTAACTGCTGTTTTGACTAAGCTGTGAAAAGTGGTAGGACTTTTGATGAGACAATATTAGAACTGTGATAAGTGTCAAGTTTACGGTGTGCATTCTTACTTGGGTGGTAACTTCCTGCAGAACAACCTCCCCCAAACTGAATGGTAGGAAGAGCCCAGCAATGTTGCTAACAGTTCCGTAAGAGACTTATGACGATGGGGGATTCATTCACGCTTGTTTTCAGTCAATAAAGAGCTAGAAATTCAAGACAAAGTTAATTTTTGCTGGCCACCACTTATACCAGTGGCAGAAATCATATAATGTGTAATACATTGTTTCCGGTGTTCTCCTTAGCGAAATTTCACTAGTTCTGTAATCAAGTTTGGTGCACATATGGCAGTCACATATTTGAAACTGGTCATTGCTCAAGGCATGTCTACTTAGTAGGGATCCTGCGACTAACACCTCGTGTAAGATATTTGTCAGTGAAACACACTAGTCGTCCTTATTGTTAAGGCTTTGTGGGAAAATGAAACAAGGAGTACTAGTGCATACCATTGCAAGTTTGGCATTGACTGACTACTGATGTTATAATGCACTAAAGGGAACTTATTACAAACCTAACAGTAAAATTCAGTTATACATCTCGGTACAGTCGACGTCCGATTTCCCGGACCCTCAAGGGACCGCGAAAACGTCCGGGAAATCGGGCAGTCCGGAAAAACGAATGCACGTGAAAACGCACCTTTTTGGTAGGTATTTTTCGCTGACGGAGAGGGTCACGGCCGGAGTACAAGATTCTCATTGCTATTCAGCCAATGCATCGTTTAGGTGGCTCTGAAAAGAGCCGTTTAAAAAAAAAAAAATACGACGTGGCCGGCGCTACCTCATAGGTCAGCACTTGGGCGCAAAGAAGTCGCTTATTTTATTTTGCACGGTCCGCTTGCCCGCGATCATGTCTGCCTCAATTTCAGTCAACGTCATGTTGCCGCTGTACACCGATGACAGTGTCATCAGTGCTCGCGTCAACTCCGAGCTCGTTGGCTGTGTAGGAGCTGGCTCTTCGTTCTCGGTGTCGGAGTCGTCGGAATCCTCCGTAACTTGACGAATGATTTCGTCATCGGTCAACTCCGCACATAGCTCGAGGTCTTTGTCAGCGTCGGCGAAGCCCTCAAAGGTTATCCCGGCTGGAATCGACACGCCGGCAGCGCGCAGATCGTCGAAGGCAACGTCCGCGGATGGCAGTTCGTCCACGGAGGGCAGTTCGCGGTTGGCAGTTCTGCTTTTGTGTCCGCTCGACGAAAAGCGCAGCACGAAACAGCTAGGAACTCGGTTTTTGATCACTGAAGATAGCGCGCAGCAGCAAACGATCAACCGCAGACACGACCGCAGAGCTGGCAGAGCTGACAAAACAACACGCGAACGAACACAGTGAGTTTGGCCTAAGCTACGGCTGGCAACGGATTGAATATTGCGTGCGGTTTCGAGGTTACGGCAGCCGCGGCGCGGTGCGGCGGTGCTGCTGGCCACACCTGCGATGCGAGTGTGGGTTCGAGGATATGAAAACAGCCAAGTGAGGTCGGCAGTGTAAAAAGTCCTCGGATG
Source organism: Dermacentor silvarum (assembly GCF_013339745.2). Lineage (NCBI taxonomy): Eukaryota > Metazoa > Arthropoda > Arachnida > Ixodida > Ixodidae > Dermacentor > Dermacentor silvarum. Next base: position 91,806,654 of record NC_051162.1, read on the forward strand.
GCGAAGGCTTCCGGAATTTCGGACTTTTTAATACATTGGGGGAACTCTGCCACAGATTAAATCAGCATTCCGGAATTTCGGGCGTCCGGGAATCGGACGTCGAGTAATTACATTTCCAACTTGCACCACCGCTGTGGAGATAAAATGACCAGTTTAGAATCTCCTCATAATTTGTCATTCGCTGAAACATGCTATCTTTATTGATCAGTGTTTGTACTTCAACAGAGCGGTTATTGTGCTCACTACTGCTTTTTATCTTTTTTTGTCCAAATCACGAAGCAAGGTTGCCTTTTCTGGTCTGCATTATTGAGTGCAAAATTTGTCATGTTTGCTTAACTCTTTCCCGACCACGGGGAAAATAGGTGTTTTTTGTATGTTACGGCAGATGTTTTTTTTCTGAAGGAACTACTGTACTCAATATTTAATGTAATACATGAACAGAAAGCAAAACCAATGCACTTTTAACACACAAAAGTTGTATTAATAAGATATATGTCATAAAAATATACAAAATGTTAAAACCAAGATTGTGCGATAAAATTGAACAAAGTTTGTAAAGACATGCTTGTATCTACTAATAAAAAAATTGTACAAAAAGTATGAGATATACGAAATGTTTTGCCGTCTATTACGCACTATCTCCGAAAAAAGTTTTCATTGAGCAGGTATTTCGCTACAAAAATTTTAACTGGAAGCACTGCAGTTGGGCGTGCCGGGCTGCGGCCGCTGATGTTGCGAGCTGGTTTGCGTCGTCGTCACTTTCAGACTGAAAGTCCGACGAAAAGTCAGCGTCCTCTGACTCGCTGCTATTCGATGTATCGATAAGATCAGCCGCAGAGGCAGCGGAATCTCGAATCGTGCCGTGTTCGGAGCCAGACATGTTTGCGTTCTGTTTTGACAATTGCGAAACTTCGGAGCGCGTTTAAAAATCATCGCCTGGTGGGAAAAAAAGCGAACTGCTTAGAAAACAAAAATATAGTTTCTCCTCTTTCATGTCCGATGGTGCAGTGTGTCCGTGAGCGGCGCGGAAGGTCTTGAAAGCTGTCATTTCAGACCATCGATAGAAGGCTAACCTGCCCAATGAACGCAGTAAAAAAAGAGTTAATTAGTATAGAAACAATGGACCACCATCTTGTGCACTTCTCTTCATTGCAGAAGTGAGCTGCTGCAGATATTTACCACATGCAGGAAACTAAATGTCCAGACAAACTAGCCAAACCATGACGCTGCGTGTTGTGTTAACAATGCGGGCCAAAAGAAATGCTCTTTTTCTCCAAGATTTGAGTGGGAACAAAGTTGTGGTATGTGCGAAATCTTCTTTCCAGGTAGTTGGAAAGATGAAACAATGCCTTAGAGGGGGTGGCTCTGTGGTGCTACTTGAGAAATAGAGTGAAGGGGCATGAGACGATTGCAGGTTCAATGCAGTGATGCCAGACATGCAGGCCAATGCAAGAAAGGACCAAGGGAGCTTATTCTGTGCATTTGTGGTTGCATTCATCCATTGTAGAGTTGTATGTCAAAATGGGCCCTCTTTGTTTGCTGTGAATGGAGTCCTCTCATCGTCAGAGTAGGTGCTTTATATCTCGTCTTATATTCAGCTGGCACAACGGGCAATGCAAAGAGGCAATAGGCATTGATTCGGTATCATTAAAAAAATCGGCTTTTTTGTTCTACCTGTCTTGGCAATTTATACCTGGTGTTTGCACTGGTTTGTAAAGCCTCTTGTCTGAAGCCACTTGTATGTCATATGTCTAAAGATACAAAAATAAGTAGAAAGGATGCAATGTTGTGGCACCTAACCTGAGGCAACAGGCGTCATTCGCTAAATGTGTGCTAGACGATACGCAATCTCATGCTGCAGAGGCTTCGCTAAAGTGCGCAGCAGTGGCACCTCACTTTACTGGCAGGACTACTTTCAGTGACAATGAAGGGAAAGCTATAGGTGCTACAGTTTCTGAACATGTTACTGCACCAAGTAGTCCCACAGAATAGATAGCGCCTTGTGTTTCTCTGAGCAGATACTGAATTGATGCAACTTGCTTCTGCAACAATTTCGGACAGGAAAAAATTTCTATTTAACACCGAGTGGTGTAATTTGTGTCTTGTTTTAATATAAGCGACGTAGTAAAAATGGTAGATGTTTTCGGTTTCCCAGGTTAAACAGATGCAAATGAGACTTGTTTTTGGCAGCACTGCCATGCGTGCAGGCTTTGTTTCCATAGCTTTTCCTTCATTGTCACAGAAAGTTGTCCACATGCATAGTGCATTTTTGTCAGCATGCATCTCGAGCGGTAATTGACGAGGAGTGCGTGCATCAGTGACACCGTGTGCAAGAGAGACCTGAACATGCTACTGCAAGTCCTTTTGGTCGCATTTTAATGTGAAGAGCCTTTAGTTTTTTTCTCTGATGGGGTTTGACTATGGGGGCCAAACATTGGACCTTCAGGTTCTGGGATTACGTGAGCGGGGCGGAGGTGGGCAAGCTGGATCTTCCCAGCGCCCCGAGTGACCTGGAGTTGACCCCGGACGGCAGCATGCTCTTGGTCACTCACGGCCACTTGGTGAGCACATGGAGCACCGAAACGTGAGTGTTCATATATATGTATTTATTGTATTTGTTTGAAAATACCTTACAGAACCTATTCAAGGCATTGAGTGACAGTGGCATCACAAAGACAAGATAGGTGAAAATTTAAGAAATCGAAATTCGTATTAAGGCAAGTGCAAGACTAACATAACAAAATATGAGTGACATTATACCAGTACAACTAGCAAACAAGGAGTGGAAGTTTATACAAGAACCAAAATAAAGCTTCAAAATAAAGGATTGCGAAACAGTGTTACAATTCTGATAGCTGTTCATTGCACACTGAAAGAAAGAACGTTTCAAAGCATTCACCAAGTGGTTCAAAATTTCATGAGCATGAGGTATGCGTGTATGCTCGTGTGGTGTGGTGTTGTGATGCTGTGGTACCTCCTCATAAAATGTTAGCTGGGGCATCCGTAAATTTTTTTGTCTGTTAATTCGATCCTGACGGGACCAGCGAAATTGATCTAATTATTCAGTGGGTCTAATTAAGCAAGATACACAAAGTATGCCAAAGCACACCGGAATTTAGAAGTACTTGCTAGTGTCTTACACGCTCCCGAATCAAACGCGCCCACTCTCCCTGTGTTCAAATTTAAAAAACTAATGTATAAATTGCATTGAACTCATAAACAAAGAAATCTAATGCGCACCCGATTTTTTAGTTCGAAAATTATGTGTTGCACAATGAAAGCCGGTTTCCTAAAGTCAGCTTTGTCACAGTACATTGGAGTTACGCAGTAAAGTATGTGAACGTCGTGAAGGCGGCTTTGGTTTCATGTCCAATTGCAACACGCAGGCAATATTCGGCACAAATTCAGCAAAAAAAATCCACTAGTTAGAATTGGGGTAAATACCATAAACAAGCATTATGAGCTCTGGTTATTGTTTGAAAATATTCCTAGGGCAGGCGAAAATTAGTGGTTTCAATGGGAGATGTTGTGGGTTCAATGCATTAACTGTCCACTAAGTTCTGGCAAGCCACACTACCACTAAAGAGATCAGCAAAGAGGTAGACGTGCGTGCGCTGACTGGCTAAGTTCCAATTTAGGATCTAAATAACCATTGTTTATGCCCATATAAATGCATGGGGGTCAGCCGGGACCTTTGGTCAGGATCGAATCAACCGGAGTCGAATTAACGGGAGCCTACTGTAGTTCTACTCATTGGATCATTGGATCTGTGTTGTAGGTGAGAATGAAGAAGTACAGTACTCTGTGTCCTGCATCCGTCAACATGGCTTAAGCTGGGTTAGTTAGTGAGGTTTCACGCTTCTTGTGCCAGCGGAAGGACATGAAGGACAGGGTCAGAAACACAAAGAAACTGGACTTGAATGGGTGAAATGCACGTCACTCATTCAGTCTTGTTTAATCGTGTTCGTGATGCTGTAGTTTTGTCTTTGCGTAGTGCAAGATTCATGTGCACCTGCTTTGAGCACATCTTTGCTCACTAAAATCTTTAGATAGTTTGTCTGCATGTTCAGTCATGGACATTTTATGGGTTGCTCAATTTTGAGGTCGACGGTTGTTTGTGGAGTGCCGGTCTCAAGGTCTCAGCTGGTAGTACAGTAAAAGCTCGTTAATTCGAATTTCGTGGGGACGCCCAATGAGTTCGAATTAAACCGAAGTTCGAACTAACGAAATTCATTGAAGAAACAGCAGGAATTGAGACCGGGTTGTTGAAAATCACTCAAAATATTTACTTGCGAAAATAATCCGTGATCACTGTCTGTTTCTCTTCTTTGAATGCGATCGCTATAGCCTTGTTTTCCAACGCGCGAACGTGGCAGAAAGCATCCTCTGCGTCTTCCTCGAAGCTGAAAAATAGACGCGCGACACGCATAGCCTCCATTAGTTCCAAAGCTGAGGGCCGCGTGGGTGCATCATCCTCTTCGTCATCCGCACCTACATCGACGACGGGCGCTTCTCCACCAGTCACCTGCACGATGATATCATCGTCGGTGATTGTGCCGCAGACCGCTGCACAGCGATCTGCATCGACGTAGTCGTCGAAGGTCACGTCCTCCAGCGCATCCCGCAATCCGGCAGGAATAACCACGGCCTCGCGCTCGTCGGGCTCGCAAGCTGTGCCCTCATTGGTCACACAAATGCAACAGTTGTTGCCGTGACCTGATCCCAGGAACGCACCAACATATGCAAGGCCGTGAGCAGCGTCACATCGTAGCGACACGGCACCGAACGACTTCGTAGCTCTGACGTACACGAGGCCTAGCGACTGAATGTGCGGCACACAAAGGACACGGAGACTACGCAGACACGTCCGGCACGAACCGCCACACGATGCGAAGAGCGAGCGCAATGACGACAGTGACGCCGCTGCGCTCGCGCCATCTATCGTTGAGCCTTGAAAGCTTGCGGCGGCAGTATAAAATACCACCATGCAGCGGCGCGCAGTTCGAATTATCGATAGAGGAGCCGATGCGCGCGTGAACTAACGAGTTGGTTAACCCATAGACGCCTATATATTGTGGCCGGACCATGACCATCAGTTCGAATTAACCCGAAAGTTCGAATTAATGAGGTGCGAATTAACGAGCTTTCACTGTAGTGTACTCGGCTCTAATTTGGGTTTGTTTGTGCATATTCAGTCGCTGGATGCCGTTCAGGACAGGACATAATGCTGGCTACTAACACGAAAGCTCGTGTCTGTCGTCTGCTTTATGCTCAAGTAGTCTGTCCTGGTGTGTTATTCTGAAGACTGTGAAATTCTACCATGTTGGTGACATTATATTGATGCTCTTTTAGTCTCACTGATACACCTGCCAGTTTGACCAACATACGTTCTTTTGCACGAAAGCGGGATGGCATAGACGTTACGAGTGCAGAATACAAGTTCTTGGCGATGTCTAGTAGAACATGCGTTCGTCTAGCTATTCTCTGAATTAACCTGTTTGGGCATAGCTTCTGTAGACGCTCAGGGGCAGAGAAAACCTCGTTCACCCACGATTTTCCCATAAGTACTCAAGTAGTCTGTCCTGGTGTGTTATTCTGAAGACTGCGAAATTCTACCATGTTGGCATTTTGAGCCTATTAGTGAAAGCATAACCACGCTGCGAGACAAAGCAGGTGATTGGATGACAAATTTGACAATATCCCAGAGTTTACCACTGTCTAGAGTAGCATCCTTGTTCAATGGTGGAATTTGACATAGCATCCATTTTTAGTTTGCCAGCATCAGAATGTGTTAGAATGTTGACTGTTTGGATTAAGTCACACAGGAGCTATTTTGGTAACAATCCATGTCACGTTCTGTTCTTGTCATTTAATCAGGGGTGCAACAGCTGTGCCAATTGCGCCATTTTGATACAATTTCGTATTTTTGCGCTGAGCTGCGCCAAAACCGTGATATACAGTAAAACCCCGGTCATACGGTCACGGCTGGTACGAATTTTGGTGTGATACAAATTTGTAACATTCCCCGGCCGAAATAGATTGCTCTCAATATGAAAAAAAAATTGGCTGTTATGAACGCGTTGCCGCGCCACTGCGGATCATATGAACGCATGAGCAACAGCGGCGGCGGCAGCCGAGCCAGCGGAGCGGAGCGACCGGCAAAGACAAGCCGGCACAGCGGGATCTGGACTGGATCCATAGTAGCCAAGCAACCGGCCACGTCACGCGGCTGCACAATCTCTCATTGGTCCCCACGTCGAGCGGGCCGGACCACATCACAGCCTAGCTGATGCTTTGACCAGAGAGAAAGACAAGGACCGCTGCAGCAGCCACGACGGCAAAATAACGATTGTGATAGCAATTTAGTAAACAGCTGCATGAAGTAAGGATAGTAGTTTTATCGGCCGTATAAACTTGTAAGCATAGGCATACTAACTAAATGACGGTAAACACGAACCCATCTCGCTCGATGACAACGCTGGAGTAAAGGGCAGTTTATAGTCCGTCGTAACGCGCACGCTACGGTACGTCGGCGAAAATGAGGACGCACCGGCGCAGCCAATGCTACCGGTGGCTTCCGACGCACACCGGCGGGCCCGGCGCCGAAATGGCTCCTGACCCATTCGCGCGTCAGAGGCGATGGCACCGTCAACCCACAATGCATGCGCGAAAAAAGAAATGCGCCCACGGCCGCTTCAGTAATAACAACAAAAACAAAATCACCGAATAAAGAAAATTGGCATGCTAAACAGCGCCCAATGCAGACATTTTTCATCTCGTTCCCTCATGTGTGTTTGTTTACTGCAAGTGTATAAAAAGCTCCCCTTCCCCCTCCACTTGATTTCATCAATTGGTCTTACTGCTTTCAAAATATTAACTAGTTGAATAAAGCACTGGTAATTATTCATTGATGTACATTGGACAACAGAAAATGTAATACACTGATTAACTTCTTCATATATACAATGTTATACAAGGCTGCAGAACCCCGGGAAAATGTGGCAGTGAGGAAAGCCCCAAACCGCCACAGCAATGTCAGGAACAGCTCTGCGCACGTGGATAATTACAGGACATGTATTATGTTCCGTGACAATAGCCCCTTTTCATTGTTAATATGCTTCACCGCATAACACGGCTGTATTGCGGTGAAATGTTATACAAGGCTGCAGAACCCCGGGAAAATGTGGCAGTGAGGAAAGCCCCAAACCGCCACAGCAATGTCAGGAACAGCTCTGCGCACGTGGATAATTACAGGACATGTATTATGTTCCGTGACAATAGCCCCTTTTCATTGTTAATATGCTTCACCGCATAACACGGCTGTATTGCGGTGAAGCCGACTCTAGGGAGCTGGCAAAAACTGCAATAACATTGTGACGTGCTTATCGAGACTTACAATCGCATACTTTCGAATTTGCCTCTGCACCGCTACATTTATGTGACCACTGCATTCAAATGCAACGTAAGATGCGGGAACAATACAGAATGGCGACATATCAAATGGGAACATAATACATAGGAGTCGGGCTTCAGGTCAGGACCACAGAAACACGGCCTAGCATACATGCTTGCACTTATGTTTTGGTTGTCTGATTGGCATGTCTTTCTCGCACAATAGCATGGAAAAACTGAAGGAGTTCCAGATTCCAAGCCAGGTGAACTCTGCATCCCTGCTGCCTGACAAGTCCTTCTTTGTCTGTGGAGGCGAGGACTTCAAGATGTACAAGTTCGAGTATGAAACTGGGACAGAGCTTGGTGAGGCCAATGTCTACGCTTTTAATCCTGAAATTTCTAGAATTTAGCTTTGCTGAGAAAAAAAAATGCATTAAACTGGCAGTTTCCTTCGTTTATTGTGGCATGTGGTAATGTGACAGTGATACTCTTTGCATTTCAGAATCGTTCAAGGGACACTTCGGACCCGTGCACTGCGTGAGATTCTCCCCCGACGGCGAGCTGTATGCAAGCGGAAGCGAAGACGGAACCCTGAGGCTCTGGCAGACGACGGTCGGCAAGACGTACGGCCTGTGGAAGTACGTGCAGCCAACGGAAGGCCCAGTTGGCGACGGCGTGGCAAACAACAACAACAATAACGACATTCCCACACCCCCTGACACCGCTGCCACAACGCCGACTGCCAACAGTGCCGTGAAAGCAGAGGCGTGATCTCCCAGGGCTGACGAAAAAGAAACCTGGAACTGAGATCCAGCAAGCTATTGGGGGACAATCTTGGGATCATGCACAAATGAAAGGCGGATGGTGCCACTGTGCAACTTACAGCATAGCAGAAGTGGCCCCATTTGCTTAAGGTCGGCAGACGTCTAGAAGTCCAGAAGTGTGCTGTTATCACAGTTGCATGCAGAATGCTCGTGTCTCCCTTTTTTTTTTCCCTTACTTTTTTATTTTTCTTGAAAAGTGAATAACTACGGGGAGAAGGAAGTCCTCCTGTTCAGGTTTTGTTCTGCCAACCATGTTATGCACAGTTATTGTGGAAGTGCGGTTGCCATCTTTGCTTTACTCGAAGTTTGGGCATTTTCTTTTCCCGTTCGTTTTGTAGCATCGATGCCCATCTGCCTAAGTCGGTAGACAGCTGGAAGCCAGTGTGGTGGTCGCTACAGTTGCACGCACAATGCTCATGCTTCCATTTCTCTCCTTTTTTTTTTTAATTATCATTATTCCTCTGGTGTTTACCTATGAGAAAGCCAAGTTGACTACAAGGAGGAAGGGGATTGTCTGCTTCAGATTCTTTCCCGGTAGCCACGGTATGCATATTAATTCAGTGTTCTGAAAATGTGGTAACAGTTTTACCATGCTGAAAGCTGGGGCATTCTCTCCCTCTCTCTTCCTCTTTTTTGTCTGGTTTGTAGCCTGTGTTACCTGGCAAAGGAGAACGTGTGAAGGCCATAATATGGCATTGGTGGACTTGTAATCATGCTTTCTTTGTTACATAATGAGAAAGCAGGTTTACTGTGCCCAAAGGTTGGGTTACTTTTTTTTTCTCCTGTTTAGTTCATAGTGTGTCACACCACACACAACCTAAAGAGAGCAGGAAAGCAGTGTCTGGTGTTGCCGGTGGTTAATTAAAGCCCTCTTTGTTGTTAAGCTTAGTGCAGAAACCTTTGTTCTCTGCTGTGAAGCTTCTACATCTGTTTAACATTATGCAGTGCTTTGCACTCGAGAGAAGGATTGGTATGCAAATGGGCCTGCAATGAGTGCATTGCTTTTTGACTGCTGTGAATGTAGCTAAAATGTGGCAGATGGGTCGTGTTGACATGAAATTAAACAAATGTTTGCTTCATCCTTTTTACTGCATGGGCTTTCATCCATTTGTTTCTATGAAATAGCAATTTTTGATATTGTAATAGATGAGGTTGGATTCCTGTGTCGGGGTAGACTTTCTAGTTATCACTTAACATTGGCAGGTTGTGATGTTCTCGTGGCTCTGTGAACTGTACCTTTGTGTGTATTGCCAACTCCATGTAATCTGCACCCCCAATTTGAACTCTCGGAAAGACTCCGGGATCAAAACTGTGCAACAACTGCATATTGAATTGAACATTCATACCTTTACATAAGTAACTCGGCACAATTGCAGGTTTGAAGTAAAGGTACAGTTTACTTATTCAGTTATCGCAAACTTGACGACGGCTGCTGCCTGCTTGAAGCGCAGTATGGCTTCCCAGCAATGCAGACTACATTTATTGTGAATCTGCCTTGAGTGGTTGGCGTCATGGCAGTGCACTTTCAATTGACATAAACCACTCCTGAAGGTAAACTTATTTGCCTACCGGCGCTGTGCTTAAATGTATTGAATTTCTAGTGTTCTGCAATTTGAGCTTGTGAGTACAGGGAACAAGTAGAAACAAAAAACTAACAGTCTACAATGAAAACATTGTGAATAAAAGAAAGGATGGTTCAATTTCAATATTTCAAGTAATTTACGCAGGTTGGGATGACATTGTAAAATGTGCACATGGCACAAAATATTTTGAGAATGGAGCATGTACAACTGTCTTGGTACATGCTCGTCACTGTAGCACTTGCATAGTGCTTATGAAAAAGATTCAGTTACACGAAAGCTCTTCATTGCAGAATTTTCCATCTTTCAAGCAAGAATCTGAGTCTCGTGCTCCGTATAAACTAATAGCTTGTAGTCCGCTGACTTTTATCTAGAACTGTATGCTTTCTCGTGAAACAGGATCCCTTTTCTATGCTTTAGTACCCACAAAGGCAAGAAACTTGCTATAACACTGTTCCAGCTTACCTGTGTGAAACTTGTGCAGAACAGAATTTTTACGTGGCAAGACTTATCATCCGGTTCATAAACTTTTGGCTAAGACCAGATATATTGAATCCCTTTCTAAATCCCGTTCATGAGCTTCACAGCCAAGTGACTAGAAAGATAACTTTGCTTCAACAGAGTTTCCCTGCTTACGGAACAAAGTTTTTAATGGCTTATGTGGTTCATAAGCATTTTTTCCATGGTTTTGCAGATTTTGACGAAACATAGTACCCCCCTTTTTTTTGTGCTGTAGTAGCATTGAGTGGTGACAAAAAAACTGCTTCAACAGTTTTCTAGCTTGCCTGACTGTGCGGAACAGAGTTGTTTATGTGCCATGTTAGTTGCTTACGTGGTTCACAAACGTTTGTTTGCAACTCTGCACACTTGAGTATAGCTGAATCCCTGTTTTGTGCTCTAGTAGCCACAGCTGATAAGGCAGCAGCTTAGCAGCCTTAGCGGAGCTTTCCTACTAGAAGGTCTCTTGCACAAAGTTCTTCACTTTGGTTTGTTAATGAGAAAGTTTGACAACATTGCTTGGGGATATCTCATGTGGGGGCTCATCTCGCCCGTATCATCAAGAGTGTGAAGCTGCAGCAGAAATTAAGTCAATGCTAATTTTTCAATAGTACACGCAGCTGATGGCCTGTTTTATTGCAGGCGTTTTATTTTGTTGTGTTAAACATTTGACTTCCCACTGTTCCTTCCCTAACATTGGCAGCCTGCTATTGGTCGGGTTGAAGTGTTAAGTTTTGTTTGCATTACGTCGTATTACAAGTGCTATTTTGAAACAGCCAACTGTGATTCTCCAAGAACGACCTGGCCTCTTCCTCTACAATGGGAGTGACGCTTGCCTCAAGCCGGAGATATATTGATGACTGTGCACTTCTCAAAATAAAAGTTTGGCATGCCTTGCCAAAGAAGGCTAACAGTAGTGTTGCTTCTAACTTTTTGCATATAACAGTGCCCATTTAAAATGCCCCTTAACCATTTGAGATAAAGGCGAGTGAGCTATTTTTCTCACCTTTGCTACTCTCCCCATGGGCATTCTCTCCTCTGTTGTGATTATAGATGGCACTGTATCTGCAGAGCCACCAGGGGTGTGCAGCTGTCCCGTCTACATGCTACTAAAATGCTAGATAAAAAAACATATAACATACGTGATTAAACCGACCAGGCTAGGGGACTGTCACGGCCCCGTTTTGAAGGGGTGCCATTAAATCGTATCATGGGTGCATGGCGCTGACAGTTCACTTTCTCTAGCTGAGGAGGCTGGCTGCTATTTTTTGAATGTATTAACCCGTAAGAATTGGCAACAAGGGTACATACTTCTCTAGAAGACATGTAAGGCTGCAGCACTACAGATTGTCTCACTGGCGCTTGTTTGAAAACAAGTCAACGTGCATTTATCAAAACTCCGCGCTGTTGCCACTGCACACGCTGTGCAAAACACGCAATGCAAAATGCAATCATGTGATAGTACATGACAGGCGAGCAAGATGAGCATGCGACTGCATGGCAAAGTCGTGCTATCAGACGAGCCCACTGTTCCTCATACATGGACCAGTTGACAGTTCACACCCTGATAATGTTGCGTCCATGACCCTGTTGACGTCGCAACTTGTGAAGGAACCAAAAATCCTGGCGATTGTCTTTTGAATTAGCAGGCCGTCATGATATTGCTGACTACCATATTTTTTTTTTAATTGAAATGAAAAGTGCAGGTGCCTGTTCCACAATTCAGAAGTTTTAATGCTTTGCACGCTCTTAATCAGAAATCAGTGACTCGAATTATGAGCCTTCAGCCTTTTTCATCAGTAGTGACCGCAACGATGTGGAATGTGGGACATAATGAGCCATATGAGACACTCGGGCGGTAGGGGGGACCTTCTGACCAAAGCTAGGCAGTGCCTGCGGTGTTTCATTAGCGTTTCTCACCGGCGCATTCCCGACAAGCAGCGTGCCTACCAAGAACGACGGCGAGAACAGATGCGAGCATGCAATCGGCGGGAGCAAACACCCGAAAGATTGCTTCTGATAGGCCAGCCGCAAGCGGCTCGCTATGCAAGATGACAAACGTCCAGTGGCGCACCGAAGGGGGGGGGGGGTTCGGGTGTTGTAACCCCCCCCCCCCGCTGAGGCTGAGGTAACCCCCCCCGCCCCGCGCGTCCAGCCTCACCAGTCCAACGTGTAGCTTCAGTGCTCTGTTCACATTGCCATTACAATTCAGGATGTGACTTGAGGTCGAATTTTCCTCAGTAACAAAACACTCTATCACCGTCTTGTAAATTACTTTGAGTAAAACGCTGAATACACATCGTCATCATCCTTTGTGTCATTTTATTATTATAGTTATTATGCATTTTATTTGGTGTTGCATTCCTCTGGCTAACACTAGGAAATTACATTATATGCAAAGTGCTTGCTCCCCCCCCCACCACAAAAATGCAACCCCCCCTGGCAGAGATCCTGGGTGCGCTACTGCAGAAGTTGTGTGCTAGACAGCTTCGCTGGTCATCTACCTTCACAAAGTGAAATGGCTCGTGATTTTTTTTTCTCTTTATGTCTACTAGAATATCGGCTATCGCCCATTTGCTCTCTGACCCACGCCGCTGTCTTCGTATGCTGTATCATGGACCCATAAATAAAATTACCAAGGCAGGAGTAATGGTCCCACCATTAGCAGTGGTACTCGTTCACACTGTTGGCTTTTTAGAGCGCAGCGACGCCTGGCTGTTTCTGTGCTGAGTGTCGGCGTTGGTGTCGTCACTTGTAACCGAGCGAACGAGTACTGCGAAAGATGGAAGTGAACGCGGAGCACTGCAGGGGATGAAAGATGCGAGGAGGAAAGCGGAGAGGAGGGTGCAGCGGAACTATAAGGCTGTAATTGCCGCAGTTGCACAGTGATACAATAAATGCATGTTACGAGACACAACCGTAGTTGAGTGAGCATATTGGGGGGGAAATGCATAGAGCAGTTCCCCCCAATATCAGTACAGGGAACTAAACGTCCTGGGCCAACTCCACCGAGCATAGCCGCTGAACGACTTCTGATTAAGTTGTGGGGGAGAGAAGAGGGCAAAAGAGTTTCACAGAACGTTGGCTTGTAAATGTTGGCTGTTAAACATTATGCTTGCTGGCTTGCACCCCTCGCAGTTCCTTTTCTTCCTCCATGGCAAAAATGTATAGGGGTGTGCAAGTTCGGAACTTGCGAATAATAAATAGATTAGTGTACTATTTGATATCTTCAAATCAAGTAGTTGCTATTCGTAAATATGAATATTTTTCTAATAGTTGTAAAAAACATCAACTGTACGAGTGCATGCCTTTGACTGACATCAAGGGCTCAAATCATTACAGCCACGTGCGAAGTAGCTTTCAGGACCTGCCAGTACAATTATTAGGCGCCTCGGTGATCATAGACATTTTATGTCTCGTGACAGTGGCCCCTTTGCACTCGTGGTATGCTTCACCGCAATACATTGCGTGTGCTTGACCGCGTAACACAGCTGTGACGAGCGAAGCTGATTTGGACATTATGCAACGCTTTAGGCATCCCAGTACTCGTACTGTGACAGTAGACGGCGGGTGCGCGCGTGTATAATTTGGAAACGCATTGTACGCCACAGCATAGTGACCCATTTGCACTCTTAATATGCTTGACCGCGCAACACCGCTGTATTATGGCGAGGCTGACTTTTGAGAACCGGCATGCAAGGACGACGAAGGTAGAGACGGCGCCATTGGCAACAACAGTGAATCCTTTAAATGAAAAAAGTATATATATATATATATATATATATATATATATAAAAGACTGCGATAGTGAAGTTTAGCGATGCGCTTGAACTTCTCGGGCGGTGTTCAAACTATACACGGGTCCCTCAAAATTTCTGGCACCGTTAAAGGCTTTAACATGCTGTGTAGGGCCTTTAATGTCATCGCACAGGTGCCACTACGTTGCCCATACAGAGCCACGCAGTAAAATTACATCACTTTCCGGTTTCAGCACTGATATTGTTTTGCACTTTTAATATTTAATAGCCCGAAAATTTTTAAGGAGACAGACATGCGCTGTGCATGTTATTTTTCATTACATTTGTTTTTGGGCTACCCTTCTTGAAATTCCGAGGAATAATTTAATGAAAAACATATTTCCTGGTATGAGCAACTTAATTTAGTGATTGAATAGTGTAGCAATATAACCCGCATATCCTGCATGCAGAAGCATATGTATGTATGTGTGTATATATGTCTGTGTGCGGAGCCCCACGGCATCCGAGGGCGAAAATTCGCTTGGAGTGTGCTATTGCAAGAAAACACGGCACCTAACTGCACAAAGCTTGACAGCGAACTACGAAGCAGCTAGGCGAGCAGATCAGTGCGAGATCGCTGGTTCAAGGCTACAATATAATTAAAGTGCTGGCGGTGGTGGCTTCAGATAATCGTTGGGGACCTGCGGTCCCGGCAAAAAATCCGAAACGTCATATAGGATTCACCCTGTTCCTTTTTTCCCTTCACCCTTCTACACTGGCTCAATGGGGTACGTGGCGGTGTCGCGAAGGAGTCCGAATTATCAATAAATGCACACCGAAAAAAAAAAATCACCGACGATTACGATACTCCCTAATGCGAAATTTGCGGGCAGCCTTATATACGTGACCCGCTGTGGTTGCTCAGTGGCTATGGTGTTGGGCTGCTGAGCACAAGGTCGCGGGATCGAATCCTGACCACGGCGACCACATTTCGATGGGGGCGAAATGCGAAGTCACCCGTGTACTTAGATTTAGGTGCACGTTAAAGAACCCCAGGTGGTCAAAATTTCCGGAGTTCCCCACTACGGCGTGCCTCATAATCAGATCGTGGGTTTGGCACGTAAAACCCCGTAATTAAATTTTTTTATATACGTGTATTCATTTCGCGATATATTGGCTGGCCGCAGACAATCTGTCTCGTGCGGTACGCTGACGGAGCGAAGTGGGGCGCGTCGACTGCCTTGCTAATCTGGCGATCGCGAGAGCCAGCGTGTCGGCGCGATTCGGCAGCTGCCGCCGCCAACAGGACCTCCCAGACGAGGCGTGTTACTCTGGCGCCATCTCGTAGCCATCGTCGCCGCACTACGCATTTATTCTCACGCTTTCTCCATACCCTCACCTCCGCTTTCCGCCTCATGGTTCTGCGGCACCCTTCTCTCCGCTTTCCTCTTTGCGCCTCATCGCTTTTTTCATCCCCCGCTGCACTATAATCGTTCGCTCGGTAGGACGCCGACGCTCGCCACAGGAACGAGCGCCTAAGAGCTGCGCCCCAAAATGAGTTGACTGTATTGGCTACAGTTGGCTTCACAGCTTGAAATATGCATTCCAGCAACAAAAATATTGAATGCTCAGCAATAATTAACTTAAAACGGCACATTCTGGATGCGAACGTGCGTTTTGCCCAAAGGCATGGCTTCACTAGCTTGCTGCCACCAAGCCAACATGTTGATCCAGTGCTGTCACAGCAATCACATGGTTGCATGTCACCTCCGCTACATCAACCTAGCATTTTTTTTTTGCGTAGACCCGATTCTTCCGATATTCTTACCAATATCAGCATGCATGTTTACAAGGAATACAGGACATAACGAAGATATTTTTGTGTCAGATGCAGACCCAATCCCAAATTTTTCTTTTCAAGGATATCAGCATGCCTGCTTACAAAGACTGTCAGACATAAAAAAAAGTATTTTTCTTGGTGGATGCAACTGCGTTATTATAGAAAGGTCTAAATGCATTGTGGCACAGCCCACAGATGGATGTATGGACATGTCTGAAGCTGAGAAGACTCGTAACAGCCACTTATAAAAAAAAAACATATTGTCTCCAGTACACTTCTATCCACAGCTGTGCATAAATGAGACAGATGCCATGAACATTGGATAACCTATGTTTAATGTTCGAACTGCCAGCACACCAACACATAAACAACTCTAGTCCAGTGGCTCAAAGGTGTAGTGGACAACTCCGTCGCTTGGCAGCTGTGGTGGACCCTGGAAAAGCACAAAACAGAAGTTTGTTACAGAAACCTTGAACATTTTTTTTTGGCAAATTAAGAGAAGGAAAATATCGGCAACAACAACAGGCAATCAGAGGGACAATATTTCACAACTTTCGTAAGATCTCTGTTCACCTGGGCGCTTTGGTTTAAGTATTCTTAACAAGTGCACGTATGAATGTAGCTGGGCAATTACTATATCACTTGCAGCCAAATCTCGCTCCGATGACACCCTATCTGTCACGCGCCTGCCAGTTCCCAAGTGCACATTGCTGCACATGCATGAGTTTGATCCCCACTGGTGATGGACACAAAGTTTTGCTTTTGCAAGGGCGAGGCTGAGCATAAAATGGCCTGACAATGACAACAGCCACCACTGACTACATACTGCATACTTAAGGCTAGTTCTGCAACCATACCTTGACAATACTTTGATGTTTCTTTTACATTTATGTACATATATTATTTTTTAGTGCAATGTTTTCACGCTGCTTCTATAACGCACACCTGCCAACCTGGGGACTGTGAAAATTGGGAGACTCACTGCAAGGGGGTATTTTTTTTTTAATGCAGCGCATGCGATCTGTCTAGTCTACAAGATTAGACAGATCTTGTCTGCAATTGGATGCAGGTATATCAAACGGACACAATGCGTCGAGCATGAGGTTGGCAATTTTTCGGCCAGCAGCCTCTCCTTGAAGTGCTTGCATGCACAACAGTTTGCTTTCAACGTGGCCGCATTTCTCTACGCAGTAGGCTGCCATGACAGGGTAAAGAAAGAAACAATTCAGAAATTTTGCTACATGAACGTCCCTAGTTTCTTGCTATTGTTTTATGCATTAGCATTAGGAGTATCATAGAATAAAAAATTATATGCGTGTGTGAAGCCGGTCATGTGGTAGGGGTAGTTCACGTGGTAGAGGTATATACAGTAAAGCCTCGTTCATACGTTTTGGACAAAACAGCAAGAAAAAAACGCGTTAACCAGGAAAATGTACGATCCGAAGTAAAGAAAAAAATTTGACAGATTCAACTATTGTTGCCATCTACATAATGCGAAGCGTCGCACGATCATTGCGGCCCCAGATGCGTTTTGTGGTTTTCCTATTGCGTGGAGTTTTAAGAGGGCGACAGGATACCGAAATGAAATCGAAATGGTGGGTGACGCCGGATGCCACCGAAGCAAAATGTGATGCCCACATCGCGCCGCCTGCAGCAGGGAATGGCGGTGCATTTGGATTATCGCCTACTAAAAGCATGCAATACGCTACCAATGGAACTATGCGCTGTGAAACAGATAGGTGAAGATGCTTATCGCAATAGCATTAATGGTGATGGCTGTGAATGCGGTGTGTGACGACCCTGGAGATGATTTGCTGGTACCGAAATGAGAAACTGAGTGCGTGCCGGCGTTTTCACGTGAGATAGGCGGGCGAGTATTGCGGTGAAGCTGCCGTGGTGGGCAGCTATATACTGTCCTCAATCGCGCATGCCTTGCGCATTTTCTTGTATGGGATCTAGTGGCTGGAAAACGTATCATATGATCACAGTTTGGCGACGTACTGAATGTTGGAGCGGAAAAATAGTGTTTTCCTGGAATTTATGAACCAAAAAAAAATGAGTGTAACTTTATTGGGTCATTTTTCGTGTTCTCGATTGCGAACATTGGTGCCGGGAGAATGTACATAACGGGAACGTATCAACAAGGTTCTACTGTATACATATACAGGGTGTCCCAACTATCATGCAATAATATTTAAAAATAGAGCAATTGCATTACTTGAAGACCTAGCACTTATTGTTTCCAGTACAGTGGAGTAGCCACCAGTAATTTTTTCGGTACTGAGATTTAATTGGGTAATTATAATAAATTAGCTAACGGGAAGTACTGTCCTAATTTCAAAGTGTCAATGAGAAAATTCTAGAGCAACATGAAAAACTCCCGATACAGCTTTCTGTTGCACAATATGTGCTACCTAAAAGTGTTTTTCCGAGCGTGAAAGAAGCTCGCGAATGCACGCAAAATTGCAGCGCGACTGGCCACTCGAGGCACTTTGCATTTCGCGAGCCTCTTTCACGCTCGGAAAGAAACTTTTATGTAGCACGTATTGAGCAACCGAAACCTGCATCGGGAGTTTTTCGTGTTGCTCTACGATTTTCTCATTGTCATTTTGATAATTAGGACAGTACTTCTCAAGTTAGGTAATTAATTACAATTACCTAATTAAATTTCAGTTATGAAAACATTACTGGCGGCTACTCCAGTGTACTGGAAACAATAGGCACTAGGTTTTCTTCGAGTAATGCAATTGCTCTTTTTTTAAATCTTGGTGCAAGACAGTTGGGACACCATGTACATACATGATGCAACTAGCAGTGGTCTGCTTCGAACCACCATCCGGAGCAGACCACTGCTCCTTCACTTCGCTCCTTGAAGAGGCAGGACATGTGTTGAGTGAGCTCCTGAACAACACATTGCAATGTGGTGAACACGGTTTAGATCATGGATTCTGGACCATGAGGAGGAGCGACGTAATGCTAATGCATTTCTCTTGCATTTACTGCTGAATCACCACAGAAATTTTTTCTTTGTCATTTACGGTGTGCTAGTATAAACAAGCAGTTGACCAGGGTACTCATGTACATACTTGGAGAATTTCAAGATTTTGATGGAGTTCCGTGCAACTTCGTTATTCAGTGTTGAAGCTGCCCACATAAGCAGCAGCCCCCCATTCGATAGACCATGGGTTCAACGGCCTTCCAAATGCCCACGTAACACCAGCATAGGCTTTCCTATAAAAGTCACTAGAGGGAACTCTAGCACTAGTGGTCTATGGTAGCTGCAAGTATTGCAGCATAGGAATGATGGACAGTGCATGGACTTGCCTAAACTTTGTCCTACTGGCTTCAAACAGCTTTGCAATTTGAAAATTGAATTGTTGCATTTGTAGCGCAATATGCCGTTGAAAATGATCAAAGCGACTATGCACATGCGCACAGAGCAATTGCCTTGCTGTGTTTAGAAAACTACGAGAGCTAGAAGTCTTAGACGCATAAAGCGTAATAAACAATGTCACAAGAACGCCTGAAGCCACAAGCATGAAGATTAGACGAGTACAGTTAAACCTCGTTGGATGTAACAAACCACAGTGGATGTAACAAATTATTGGACATAATGAAGTAGGTAGAAAATGTTTCTCACCGATATTTAGTGTGTAGCGAATACATACTAGTCATGAAGGTATTTTCATGTCAGATCCCACTTCATTATGACAAGACTCAACTGTTACATGCATCAACCACCATTCCCACGATGGCTGAACGATCGCAGTGGCACAGACTCCCCTTCAGTAATTTCGGTGGCAAACTTTATGCTCTAATACACCATGCTTGACGCCAAGCAAATTCTCTGCTGCACATACCACAATGCCTTGCAGCTGCGCACCATACATACCAGATCTGGATTAATCCTGAGCCGTGGGTGGTCGAAGAGGTCTGCGAGGTACCAGAAGCCAACCACCGTGCCCAGAAACATGGCTATCTGCTTCCACCTGGCGACAAATTAAAAAAAGGGGGTTCGTTAGCGTCGATCCAGGAGCACCCAATCAGGTGCACAGTGAATCATCAGCAGGAGCTGCGATGGCAGAGCAGACATTTTATTTGCTCAATTATTACATACTGGACACCATAGTGTTTCTTATACCATATCCACATATGGCAAATGTTTAGCGACACTTACAGTGAGCGCAGTGACCGCAGTGCAGCAGCGTACTGCTACACAGAAAAGGAAAGAGCCATTTGTAATTTATGGCAACCTCGATGGGAAAATCAGTTAGTACATTAGATACGGTAGAAATCTGCTGATATGTTTCTTAGGGGACGAATGAAAGAGAATGCATGGTCCGGGAAGATGTAACATCCCATTACACTTGCAGAAGCACTATAGATGAAGCAGAAAGCAATCCCCACACAAAACCTCATTTGAAGCTGAACACAAATCCAACACACTACTGAAAACCCATTAAACAAAGCTCGTTATTGCTGCGGTGGTGGTTAGACTTAAGTTTTCTAAGTGCTGTTTTTAAGTGTAATGCATTATTACAGTGGAATCTCGTTGACACTATGTTCACGGGAACCGTAAAATAAAACGTATCGTCCGAAAATCGTATTATTCGAACATAATCGTATACAAGAAAACGCAACGGTACATAAAAAAATTGAGTATTATTCCAAGAAACGTATTACGCAGAATCGTACCAACGAGATTCCACTGTATTTTGCAGACATTGCATACAGTAAGAAATACCATGTTGCACCTACTAATTAACACCTTGCCATCAATTCCAAAGGGCACCTTTCTTCGTGCAGCAGCGCACCACCAAAGTGTGCTCGTTAAAAGCGGCACAAAACTTGCCTGCCTCTAGACCATTACACTTCGATGTCCCTCCTAACCCACTGTGCAGTTCTGGAATGTTAAAACCAGCAATTGTTAACTGCTGTATATGTTACCAGGTGGCATAAATGCTACTCCACAGTGGCTCTGCTGCCAGTGGATGCGTTAACAGTTGTGTGAAAAACTTGTAGTACTTACACAGGAACGCGTTCCCTGGGCCAGTCTAGTCTTTCGAGGGTGTATGCATCCATGTAGATGTCAATCTAAACAGAAAGAAAGGAAGGAATAAAATTAAACTTTTGCGGCACTTTTGATAGCTGAAAAGTTGTACTGACACTGTTAAATAGCAGTCAAATTCACAGAGCTTGCTTAGGCTACCTAAAGGATTTCCGTTGCATGCACCACCGTAGACGGCCTCTCGCTGGGGCCTCATCGGGAATTTCAGTTATACCCTCAAACGCAGATACAACAAACGTTTTACCAGGGCCGACAATTCCGACAAGTAACAAAAACAAAGCCTGCACAAAAAAAAAAAGAAGAAGTGACAACGCATCCCTGCACCAGTGATATCAGCAATCTCGGACGTAAGTATTGTCATCTGGTACGTTGTGCATATTATGCATGTGAAAACCAGGGGCGCAGTCTTGTAACAGTTTGGGAAGCGAATTGTTACAAGATCGTGTTACTTCACGTTCGATAAGAACCGAAGTTTGTGTGCCAAAAGCTGCTGGCGCGTTGAGGAATGGCTTTCCAATCTGCTTTATCAACCCATATTTTATACAAGCTTGATTGTTCGGGCTAATTCGCGGCTCCACCACAGGCCCCACAAAGCCTAATGTAAAACGGTGACCAATATTTTGGATGCCGATTAATGGTTAATTACACTTTTCAGGCTGTCACGCTGTGAACGTTATTGCCGTGAACGCAATCTCTGTCTGCATTTTCGCCAACACTGGCATTTGTTCGCTAAGGTTTACTAAAACCGGAATCTTACATCTTTGGCTTGCATTCTGCAGCGGAAAAGTCTAATTTTGTATGCTGTGGTTGTGCAGAAAACAAGTCAGGCAGACCATGACTTTCCTTCCCGACAGCCCCATCAAAAGAGCATCAGTTTAAGTAATTTTTAGACGGTCTGCACAGTACGCCTAAACACACAAGACTTACATAAAACATTTGTATTGCACAAGATTATTTTCATTGCCCTGTGACCAAGTAGCAATGCACCACTAATAACACTTCCATTTCCATAATGCCGAAACCGAAAAGTATTGCTTAGGCTTGGATTTCAAGGGAAAAGTGCTGGCCAATGCATGAGTAAATGCGCTAAACTTAGCTTCGTCTTTTCTTGCGGGCCAGCGCCGAGGCTTTTTTGAATTAGACGCGCCACTTGCCCACCACAAGGGCATATGCCTATAGACGGGGACGGCGGCTGCAACGAGCTTCACGCAGGCTCCATTGCACAGACCTGCATGTCCATTCTATGGCCTCGTGCTTATTTGTAGTGCTACTGCAACAGGTGCAGAGCAGCAGGATTCAAATGGTAGTTGCACATGATTAGCAGCACCCGAGACTGATTGCGCCTGATGTCACGCAAACCTTATTGCATCTGCACGCATTTTAACAAATTTCTCGCATAACTAATTTGCCTCCCTGCGTTTAATGAAGCTTTCTCGTTTTACTATTTCCTTCCCAACATTTCAAGTTTTTCAATGAGAGTTTTTCAAGTTTTCAATGAAAGCAGAACTGTAAAAAAAAAAGGGTATCGATTAGCATATCAATACACCGATAAGTGCCTAATTTTCCAGGGAAAATAAATGACAATAAATGCCTGGCGAATTAAAAAAGAAAAGCAGATGCCGAAAAGTTCAATCACTTATTACAACTTATGTTAACCCCAGAGAACAAAAGCACATTCTATTGGGCTTACCGGCTCGCCGTAATTCCGTCTCAGGTGGGGGAAGTCGTAGTCCTCCTCGGGGTCCCTGCTTCCCGCCGGGATCGTCGGGATCTTGGGGTAGTCACCCCAGGTGAGGCCCTCACTCTCGGAACGCACCTTGTAGTCCTCGGGCAGCATCTTGTACTTCTTGGCAGCTGCTCTAAACTCTTCCTCCGTCTGCGGAGCCGGCTTGGGGCACCAGTCCTTGTTCCAGTCTGCAAGCAAAGAAGGCCACAAAAAGTCGAACATTCATTCACAACGTGCACAAAGTACAATGTTGAAGGCCATCCTGGCAAGAAAGCTGCAAGAATACAGCTCAACGAGGTCAGGAGGCCGCTATACAGACAGCAGCAGCAAAGAGCACTAGCGTAGAACAATGAGAGCACTGAAGTGCTGGCTTCGTTTGGTACATTAGGCACACATGCACTTCCCTGCAAATAAATGTATCTACATACTTGTACACATTACGCCCACATTAAAATATGTGGGTATGCAAAAAGGCTTTACGTAATTGAAAACACTGCAGGCAAAAATGATGCTGGCCCGTCGGTTAAATGTAACAGCAATTATGGTAGTAATACAGCGTGTACATCCCTGGACGAAAGGGCTCAGACAACTGCACATGCGACTACCGCGAAGCCGGCACCGTACAGGGTGCCATAGAAGCACTTCGGAAAACGTATTCACATGGCCTACCCACTCTCCCTCCCCCCGTCAGTATGGAGCCACTTCAACATATAACACCGTGGCTTCAACTTCATCACGAGCGCAGCGACACAGGCACTTTTGCGGAAGAAAGTGCGTGCACAAAATAAAAGTTGCCCTTTATGAAAAAGTTCCGTTGCAGTTCAGTGCCAGTTTCGTGCAGAACTTGCTCGGCCCTTTCTGCACAATTCCCTGCACTACATTTCTCACGCAAGTGCAGGGAATGCCGTGAACTCGTCCTGCCCAAAGCCAGTGCTACGTGAAACAAATGACAACATTCAGACAACAACGTGTTGCACCAGTGTAAAGGAACAGCGAAGTGCAGCACCTCCTGAAGTCGTAGTTCTGGAAGTGCTGGCAAATTGAATGGACCTAAAGGGCTCATTCATAAGACTGACAGTGGTACGACAGTGGTAGCATGACTGACCACAACTGCTGACCACGGAGCGACTCATGGCGACCGGTATCCACAGCGGCAAGCCCTACCTGCCCGTGACCACACCGAAATCTCTCACAATCGTGTCATTCGCATCTGCTTGCACCGCCATCGTCACATGAAACAAGCAAAATAGGCATTCTACATGTACGGGTGTACTATTCCTGCACTGCTGAGTAGGTTGTAGGGTTGCACCTACTGCAAAATCGAGCAGGAAGCGACTGACCCAAAACAATCACTTTTCCTACCAAAAACGACCATTTGCAACTGGTCGCTTTGTGACTTGAGTGTACTAGAATATTTGTGACCAACTTGGCCGCACAGTCTTCCGAGAGTCCCCAGTGTACATAGCCCTAAAACCCATTCCCCCCATGCACACAGGCAAATTTAGTGGCACTTTGAGCAAGCGGACTTCAGCAAGTGGGCAACGATTCCCGTTAGTGTCATTCACAGGCTGTCAGTCCAAAAAGTTTAGTGTCACACGCTGTAAAAAACATTTGCCAGTGAGTGTGTTCACTGAACTTACTTGGCAGTGTTGCAATGTGTAGCTTCAATAGCAGGGTTTCGAAAATAAATAAAGGATAACTTAATGCAGGGTCGGCACTTAATTGAGTGCAGTTTTACCAACATTATCGTGAAATTATGACATAAAGTGAACTTTCATGAATCGCCTGGTCTGATGACAGTGCCCATTAAAGAAAACGGGAGAGAGAAAAGAAGCAGTTCTACGTGCGTTTCCTTCAGGCTACACATGTGTATGCCATCGAGCTGCAGTGTTTCATAACCTCGTGATGTGCCCACCACCTCAGTATCAAAACCAAAACTGGTTCGTAGGAACAAGTAGTACAGTAAATTATCTAGGTTGCTCTGACGTTTTCCAGAACTCTTCCCGGGGTTTAAAGGGTTTCTACGCTGCCATAAAAACTGACTTATATTAAGAGGATTTTTCTGAAATATTAGCATCCCAAATTTCTGCCTTGCACAATATGCGGATCCAGACCGAAAGGTGACGGCAATTGAATGGATGAAGTGGGCATTGCCAGCCACGCTGTGCAAATGGATTGCAGATGCATGGGCAAGCATTCAGGAGGACCTTGTGCGTAGTGCTTTTAAGTACGGTATTTCGAATGGACTCGATGGCACAGATGACTATCTTTAGGGGAGAGTTCCTGGGCAAGGAACTGTCCAAAGACAGCGCAACCGAGGACAACAATGATTGATGTGTAAAGCGCAAGATAAATAATATTTTCACTGAGTTAGCCTGACTTGTATTATATTAATAATAATAATGTTTATTTCCATCTTGAAATGAAAACAATGACATATGAGCTGTAGAAAAAGCTCTCCCAAACAGCTTGACTAAGCTGCAGACTTCCTTGTCTAAGTAGCAGCGAAAATAACATACAGTTAATCACCCCCCCCCCCAATTGCAAATTCAACATACCATACAAATATGCAGATTAAACAATTTTTTTCACTTATCGCTATTTCCAAATCTCGCCTTGTATTATATGTGGGTCTGTACACTATATGCGCATTTTTATGGTTGTATCACTAAAAAAAAGCTTGAAAGGACAACTAGAAGAAGATGGGTTCAGCTTCCAGAAACGAGTGGCAACTCCTTTGAACGTCTACTTTCATTACCCTTTTCTCTTATTTCAGCACTTCTGTTAAAAAGAAGAGTAATTTCCCCTGTACTTTCCCTGGCTTTGTTGCCCATTTCTGACTTTGTACTAATTATGCAGAAACTGAACTGCAATTGGTGGACTAATGGCTGCCCTGTCAGGTGGAACCTTCTAGCGGCGGCCTCACATTCGTAATAACAGACAAAATAGAGACTGTGGGAAAACTTGCGAGGCGAGCCATTCCAGGAAGCTAAACAAGCCAAATGAAGACATTTGAAAGGAGTGCATTGCAACAAGTTTGTGGTAAGGCAACACGAAACAATAATATTCATTATATCTCATCAGCAGAGCCTTCAGTTAGTATGTCTCTTTAACAAATGGATTAGCTTAAACAGAATTTTTGAGGATGCCCTTTGAATCACCCCCAGTGCAAGTTTTTCACGAAACACATCAGTTAAAAGCTTACACCATGTGGTGTTTTCTTTGTTAATACTAACAGCAGCATGCTGATTATTTCTGGGAGGTTTCGCTGAAGGAAACCGGGTAAATCTAGGCTGTAAAATAATAAAACAGGCTAAATTTAGGCAGCCAAGCTGAAAAAGGTAAGAATCTTTTAAAGAAATTCATTTGGTTGGGCTCTCAGCACACAGGGAAAAACGCCAAGTAAAGATTAGTCTCAGTTTGGGACCTGGAAGGAATCACTCCTGAATATCTTATTGAGCCCATCATAAAGCCCGGAGAATGTAATGAGGTTGGCTACAGTTGCCTTTAACCCATTCGCTTCCACAGCCAGCGATTTGCCGCTCGCTCAATAAACGGTTCTGGCTATTTTTCATAGACGGCAGCACACTGCAGGCTATTTTCTACTTGTTTTGGGTTTCGCATACAAGATGTACATATTTGTCTACATTGTCAGCAGGAGTTGTTTGTAAAACAATGGAAAGATTCCTGCTCGTCAGACTCCACTATGTTGTTGTAGCCATTGCAACCAGGGTACCAGGTTTGAAAAGAAGTGCACAGGCTTCCAAGTGGGCTCATTTCTTTCAGCACGTACTACCGAAAACTGTAAAGCAGAAACATTCGATGCTGTGCTTAGTTTTCGAGGGCCAAGTTCAAGGCCCAAGAGGTGTTCTGAGTGCAAAAACACGCAACAGTGCACGCTGCGTTCCCGTTCGTTTTAAACTTCTATTATGCTCACTTTCTAGTTTTTTACCGCATCTGACATGGAAGCTTTTTGGGAGTAAAATAAATTAGCCATTTTGTAAATGTGTTGTCTGTAGCAGATTATAAGCAATTTTCTTACAACGCAGAACACCAGGTGCGGTGGAGCGGCTAAAAGGGCGGAAGCGAACGGGTTAAAACACAGAGTTGTACGTGCCTTACTTACAGTGCCCAGGTCTTCTATGCTCTGCTTGTAGTTTTGCCCTTGAAAGTTGTTGCAAATTTCACCTTTTAACTAGGCTTGCTTAGACTAACAGGAACACCGTGGGTAAAGTGATGTTCCATGCAGGGAATTTTCCCTTTTTCGAGGAATTTTAGGCCATAATGTTGGACCAAGGGGAATCTTTCTGATATGACAGTGAATTTATGATTCATAGAGTAAATATTAATATTATGCCAGTGAACAAAAGATTATATCCTCGTCAATCCACAGCATATCACTGTCAGGGCACAGGCTTAAGTTGAAGTCGGTCATATTCTTGTTCTTACACTCTACGTTGTTAAACAGCCAATATGCTGTCTCATACAATAAAACACTAACTTCGAACTATTGCGGCAATATTATTTAATAAGTTAAAACTACTAAGAATCTAAAAAGCTTCAGGGCGTCGGTAATAGTTGATGCTAAAGCTCTAAATACGCGGAAGACATGTCCGGAATCGAACAGGGAGGCATTCTGTAAGAGTCCACCTAGTGGACTGTCCATTTCGGCTGTCGTTGATTGGCTCCAGCTGCACGAGCGAAAAGAAGCCAGCCAGTCTCCTTCTCGTTCGTGCAGCTGGAGCCAATCGGTGACAGCCGAAATGGACAGTCTAGTCTCCTCCTCGCTCGTGTAGCTGGAGCCAATCGCGACAGCCGAAATGGACAGTCCACCAGGTGGACTCTTACAGAATACCCCCCCCCCCCCCCCCCCCAGGACTCCACATCAGAAATTGAGTTCTGATTATGCTGTCCAATGAAATTGTAGAATAAATCATGTACCTCAATGCGAGTTCTTTCTTTTTTTTTTCATCTGTGGTTGGCAAGATACTTTTTCAAAGATTATATCTGCGTGGGTATGAATGTGCAGGGAAATTTGTGAGAGTTTCATTAGTCATGGCGGGGAAGTGCTGAATATAGGGAACTTGCACGTCTAGGAATGGGAATTCTCTGAAGTACGTGGTACGGGACATCACAGTGGCTAACCACGGAACGGGATGTAGAATTCACTGTGGTCATGTGCTAGATGTTTGAAAGCGTCGGAAAGCGCACTTAAAACATGACACAGTACTGTTTCAGAACGTGAAACCATCCGCATTGGCGGAAGTTGCTGTAGTTCCGAATCACTGCTCAACATTGGCATAACACGGAACAAACAGCCGGCTTCTTTGAGTGGAGTTCGGAGGAGAGCATAAAGCTCGTGCGCTTGTTTGTAGGAGCCGGTATAAAGTGCACTTCCAATATCCCGTGCAAAATTCAATCCTCGCTATTGGCGTAACTGTGTTCCGTGCGAACGTCCAGTCAACTCATAGGACGAAATAAACTGCACGACAGAAACTTACGGGCTGATCGGCATGACGCGATCAGTGGAGCCTTGAGCTGGTACCTCACAATTTGTCCGAAACGACCGGACCGACCTACGAGGGCGGCCATCTTTCTCGCTCCTTGCTCACGTCGTGACGTAAAGGAAGTCTAGCCTGGTCTAGCCACCGGAAATGCCGAGGCGGGCCCTGGCGGAGAAATAGTAAACTTCGGGAGCCAACATGGCGGCATGTCGTCCGTGGTGTGCCGTGGAGAGGTAATTCCTGCGTTTTCTTTGCACTCTATCTCCGCTCGAAACGGGCTCCAGTCCGCGTCAAGAGCCGCCTTTCGATCCCGACTTGCGTTTCTGAACATCTGTGTCGAGCCGTTCGATGTTCCTGCCCCGCTGCCGGCGCGCTTCAGCACAGTGCCTTGCCATTCCGTTGTTCAAAAGGGAACTCTCTCGTCTCTTTCCCCATGCCAGCTGAGAAATGTGTCGAAATGAGGTTGCTGTCGAAAAATCGAGAGGCTTCGCGATACGCTTGCAACGGGTGAGAATTTCCCGTTACCAGTAGCGGCAGAAAGCCGGAATTTTCTCGCGTTCTATTCGTCGGCGTTGCCCGGACGAAGCGACGTCCGAGTACTACAATAATCATGTGCGCCGTAGACTGTCCACCTCGCCGGTAGGCTTATCGTGCTCACGTCGGGCCCGTCCCATAGCATTCCGTCATGGTCTGACTGACTTTGTAACGTTGTATATGTCTTTGCGCGAGTGTCACCGACGCCTTGACACACTTTTCGGACCTCGACAAACTGACCCGGCCGCGCCGGTACTGTTTTTCGGCGACCTCTCCGATATATGTTTCGCACTCGTCACGGCGCTGATTAGTCAGTACCTTGCGTACTCCCGTCGTTACTGTGTGCATGTGGTTCCGTGCGATCTCGCGGCTTTTGAGAATTTGCTTTAGGAATTAATAACAGGAAAAAAAAAAGCATGAACTTAGACGTGCTAGTGGCTCGCACTGTTTCTTCGTAGATGCAGAGTTCTCTCGCGGCATAGTTTGAGCGTGACGTAGCAACAAGCCGGACGTCCCGATTATCCGCATCAGCGCGGTTAATTGCGCCAGTGTGTTAATCCTTGTGGTCAGCCTTTAATGCGCAAATACTCGCGGGTCCTGCCGCTTATCTGTAGGACGCGTAGTTATCGGGTACTGTTCGGCGGTCGTGAATATAACCCTCTTTTCCAAACTTTTTTTTTTTTTTCTTTAAGGCTGTATTGCTTAATGTTGCTGCCAAAATTTTTTTTTATCTGCTTGCTGTCTTGGAGCTCGTAAGAGGGATTTTATTCGTCTGCTTATTTTTCCGCCCGGTACATTTTTGCGCAGAAAGAACGAGCACTACGGGGATGGTATCGGTGCTTCGTAATTTTCTTGCGGGAGCATCTGCTCCATCCTAGAACATTTCACGAGCTTTTGCAATCTGATGCTTGGTCTAGTGCTGTCTTGGTCGATTTGCAGATATTGGTATTTCAATGTTGAAAAAGGCGCAGTTGTAAGCAAAAAAAAAAAAAAAACATTTACATATGCATATTTTTTCTGACACTAGTGATCACAGTTGTCGGTAATGCTCCGTATTATTCTTAAGTTCTCGTTCAACGACACTTCCTCGAGCACTGAACAATGCAGTTCTTTTTTTTTTTTTCTATGTGTGTGCGCTGCTGTTTTGAAGAATGTCATGCTGCTGCAGCAGAGCTTGTCTGTGCTCTGCTGCCTACATAGTTCATGAATAATTCTGACTTACCGGTGAATCTCAGTATCGCTGCTTATTCAGTAGTAGGAGCATTGGAGGCAGTCCTGTCAGCCAAGGAGCTGGTTCTGTGAGGCATGTGCGAGTTATAGTTAGCTACCCTTACCTGCAGTAAGATCCTGATAACATTAACATGGTTAATGCAAATCTCAGTATGGCATGTCTGCAGACAAGAAAAAAAAATGGAAGTGGGAAGTGACATAAAGATGACTCGTCAACAGGGTCTTGTTGCCTAGCAAGTTTTAATAAAACATTTTTTTTAATGGAGTGAAAAAGAGACTTCACAAGGAGAATGCAACACAAATAATGCCTCAACTGACTTAAGGAAAGGAAGGCATCAGAACAGTGAATATTTGTTTTTTGTGGATGCACATTAAATAGCCAATGCAAACATTGTGGCATGTATATATATTTTTTTTTTCCTTTTGCTAGTTTTCATTAGGCGTACATGTTTAAGAAACTTAACGTGTGTGTCATGTTAAGTGCTGTATGATGTTTGTTTTTCATGCCGTTAGAGAATTCTTAGTGTGGGGCCAGAACTTCAACATGGAGACTTGTCGTTTGTCAGGGCTCCAAAAGAGACAGTCCTTTTGTGGAAACATTGAATTGGGCTTGTTAGATCGTTTGCCGACTGTTAATGAATTGATACAGTAAATTACAAGGTTATGCAAAGTTTGAAGCATCAGACTGTTTTCGTTAGCAAGGTTCTGCTCTACAACAGCCACAAGACACGAGCCTTTGTTGAAAGGTGTACTAACATTTACTTTCAAAATTGCAGCAATCCTATGCCACAGGCTTTGCAATCATAAAGGGTTGACACTTAGAATAAATGAATGTTGCGGAACACTTCCATTTTAATTTGATACTAAAGTTTGATCTTGAAGTGTCGTTCTGGTGTCATTGGCACAATTTCAACACGATAACACAGGGTAAAATTTGCTGAGGCGTAGCATTAAGACTAGGTGCGATGACATTGCTCACACGCGCACACACCAAAAAAGAAGTGTTGCAAGCATTTTATTTTTGGCTGTGCTTGCATGCGGCAGCCATAGTGATTGCATTAACTGAACGAGCGAATTTAATTTGACGTCACGCATTCATCAGCTCGTAACTGAAACTGGTTCATCGAAACAATTACTGTAAATTATTAAGGTTGCTGTGGTGGTTGCCAGTATTTTTTTTGTAGGGTTTAGAAGGTTTGGACTTTCACTTAAGCAAGAAAATAAGTTTTTTTCTTTTCACTGAGCCACCTGCACATCTAGGGGGAAAGACTTTGATCTTTGAATCTACATTTATGTGCCTCTAAGTATTGTAGCGAAGAGTATGTACAGTGTAACCAAATGATTCATGCACAACTTGCTCGAATCTGACGTGCAGCTTTTTCTTTTTTTTTTTCCAGCAAAGCTCACCACTAAAATAATCCAAAAATTGAAGCAAAACTCCACCACCGAAAGGCACTCACACGACAGATCTGGTCCGATTGATCCACATTCCACGGAAGGAAAGAAAGTAAACCGATTTCACCCTTTATTAGTCTGAGAAGCTGCCAAAAAAAAGGAAAAGAACAGGTTAAAAACGGTGCCGCGTCGTCCACAATTGGAAAGCTCATCAAGCAGCAGCATCAGTTGTCGAATTTCCGGCCAAAAAAAGAAAAAAAAGCAAGTTTGAACAGTGCTCCAGTTTTTCCATCAAGAAGTTTTCTCTCAAAGAAGGAAAAAAAGTAAAGACGAAGATACACACTGGCAACAAGTCCACGAATCAGCATCGTCACAGCATTGTAAACGCTAAGCCGCACAAAACATACGCCGTTGCCCGTCTTCTCAGCTCCGGCAGGTTCCGCACACACCTCCTGGTGCCATCATGGCCAGCGCTAAGTGGCAGGTGAGTAGGGGGCAGCACCGTATATGGTACTACCAAGCGGTACTAGGTTTGGGGCATGTAATCAGATGTGGTACCGCTGAGTTGTACTTTTTGTGATGTGTTGAGCAGATGTAAGGTGGACGCTGTACTGAGCATAGTACCACCAAGTGGTGATGTTGTACACTGAGTATATATATTGCGGCATAATTGTAAGTGGGTACTTATGTGGTACACTGAGTAGATATGGGGAGGCAGTATTGTCGGTACCAAAGTGGTACTTACTGTGTTCCATTGGTAAGATATGTGGAGGTGGTATTGGGTATGAGATCACCGAGTGGTACTTTGTGCGATACATTGAGTAGTTATAAGTAAACTGTGTTGGTTATGGTACCACTGAGCGGAACCTAATGTGGTACACTGAGTAGATATGGTGAGGCTGTATTGTGCCTGGTACCACTGAGGGGCACTTAATGTGGTACCACAATGAGATAGATACTTGGGTAGTAATAGGGCCTTGTATTGAACGCAGTACCATTGAGTGGTACTTAGTGTGGTGCATTGAGTAGATATGTGGAGGGGGTATTGGGGCATGGTACTACCAAGTGATACTTAGTGTGGGACATAATCTTCTACATGCAGTGCACGCAAGAAATGAAGAATGGTGCAAAGCACTGCCATTATTTGTTTGTGTCTCACCCTTGTTTGCTCTGTACGTAGATCATGGATCACCAGCTCACCCAAGCCACCACTCTAGGGTGAGACAGTAGTAATGGAGGGGTTTTATGGGACTTGGCACCAAGTGGTACTTAGTGTGGTATTTGAGTAGGTGTAAGCGGGAGCAGTGTTAGGCATGGCACCACCCGGTGAGGTCCCTAGATAAGTTCCAAGGTAGTGCCATTCCTCATTTGTCACTCCCCTCTACCTCTACTCGTACATTTAGTGCCACTAGCCTCCCCCGAAAGTTCCAAACCTCTCAGCGTGCATAAAACAAAAAAACAAATAGCTTCTAGTTTTGTTGTACTACATTTATTCTGAATAATAATTTTAAAACTGTGTTCCGTGCAGTAAATTCTTATGTGTATTTTGGCATAGACCATGCTATGTGAAAAAGCATTGGAGCCTTTTGGGGGTGCTAGCGATCAGTGTGGATACATAGAAATCCACGTTACCGCACTAAGCCAATCGCGTACAGGCAATGGCAAGAGAGCATAAGGTTGAGGACAGCGATTAGATGGAAAGAATGGCACTGCTTTGAAACCTTTCTTTTATGGACCTTACCACCCAGTGTTACCATGTGCAGGGTTTTGAATTGATATAAGAGGGGGTGGTGTGGTATTGTGCGTGGTACTTAGTGTGGTACTTTGAGTAAGCATAAGTGGGGGTGCTGCTGAGCCTGGCACCACTGATTGGTATGCCAGTGCAGGAACTTCAGTGCTGCGTCACCGCCAGTCTTTCATTGCTGGACCATAATTATTGCTACAGGTTCAAAGAATACTGACAAGCATTTCTGAAGCTGTAGAAGTTCTTTCATTCGCTTCATGCACATAAAGGGATGGAACTTAGCTAAGTATGAAAGTTGGGAAACATAACATATACACATAAAGAAAAAACAGTGCTACACACATTTCTTCTAACTGTGCTCGCGTGTGGCTGCTGCAGTGATCGCAGGAACATGAGTCTGCGCATCGTTATGTATCCACCTCTGAGGTACTGAAACTGGTTTGTAGAAACATTATATAGTAAATAATCTATGGTGCTCTAATGTTTCTCATTGTTTCTTCTAGGGTTTAGGCTTACACCCTCATTAACCAAAAAAAAGCAACAAATGGAAAATGCAATTTCAGTACTCCCTTTTTTTTTTTAAGGAATGTGATTTTGATGCAGCCTGTGGCATTTTGGATGTTCAATAGGACACTCAATTACTTTGTGAAATCTCAATGTTTGCGATTTGAGCCAGTCGGAAATGGCTGTAACTGCCCTGAGGGCCAATCAGGGCTGATAAGATGGCGAATTCAACCGTATGGTGCAAATTGGAGTGTGTCTGGAATCTGCAAACTTAGTCTAGTAGGATGGATTTGTTGCGGCTTTTACTGTAACATTCTTGTTACGCTGCTTCTTGCCGTGCTGACATCACACATTAGTCACGGTGGTAAAAAGTTGGAACTGTGATATCCGTTCGTGATGCCTTGGTGCAATTCTGGACTCTCATATTCGACCACATTTTCAGGTTCCGCTATGTTTCAGTGTTGAGCCAATTGCAGTGGACATTGCTGCCTTGTAGGCAACCAGAGATGAAAAGATGGCGGAATTTGAGTGTCCAGGAGCTGTGTTTCAGGCTATCACATCCTCGAGATTTCACAGGACTTAATGCCAGACTCATTAGCGCCCATGAGCAACACCATTCTTGGTACAGTGCCAAACTGACTGTCTTATCAGTGTTGGTCAGGGATGCTGTCACTCGTTGACGCACGCGTATCTGCTGTTAGTCACGCGAAGTTTTATGAAAGGGGAAGCATCCCTGAAAATGATTACAAGACATCCACCTCCGAATAGGTCCCTGTGCCTAGTAAGATCGATCTGTTTGAGGCTTTTGCCTTAACATTCTCATTACGTTGTGTCATTTCTGAACGGTGCTGAAGCCGCATGTTATACCACAGTGTCGTAAAGAAACAACTGGGATTCTGCTTTGTGACGCTTGCCTTGATCTCTGTACGGTCAACAGGCGTCTGGCGCTCAGCAGGGGGAAGACGAAGCCGGAGACCAGGCGTCATCCGGTTCCCCCAGGCAAAACGGCAAGCAAGGGAATGCACACAGAGAGGCTGGCATTGTTGAAAAACTCCTGGTAAGTTGTTGCATACCTTCTTTGATTGAAGCAGACCTTATTTCCTCTAATACCCCGGTCACAGGCACACTTTTAAAGAACATTCAAAACGAAGTCAATTGAATTCTGAGTCCCATCAGCTTGCTTTCGTGACCTTGCTCGAAAGACAATTGGAATCGAAAAGCTTGAGCACGGTTGCGCTCGATTGCAACCACGAGGCTAAAATACTGAGAAAGCACTCATTTTTATTCCTGTCTCGTGATTTTTACCTCTTCACTCTCAAATCTATCCCCTTCGGTCACAACGTACATGGTTGTGGACATGACTTATTTTTGTTCTGTGGAGTTGGGGCAAGGAATGGACCACCAAAATTAAGCATAAGGGTAAATTGAACATTCTGCTTACCTCAAATACCTTCCTATTACTGCTGAGAGAAATCTTTCAGTACCGACAATCGCTTTGGAAAAGGCACTACAGTGTTTGACGAGACGTGTGATGTGGGACGTTTCTGTAGCAGAGTCGAAATATAAATTTATATATATTTTTTTCTAGTGATGCTAGCAACCAATAATTAACTTGTGCAAGTAATTCGTGCTAGTGATTCAATTCTTAAAACATATCATTACTGAGTACACAATAATTAGACACTTAATCACTCTGTAATTATGGTGACTAATCAGAAAATGCAGAACAGCCATTCTAACACCTTGACTTGCTCTTAATGGACTCTGCAGCACCTTGGCATAAAGTTATGCAAATCTCATACATTTACTGCCAGTCGATCATATTTCTCGATTGAAGGGGTTATAATGGATTGTCAATAAATGCGTCACAGTTGCATGATTTTATTCAAAAACACCACAGACTACACTGAAGAAAGGTCCAGGCAGTAGAAGGGCTCTTTGTTTTTTCATCGCTACTCATAATGACGGAGTAATTAGATATTGATTGTGTGCACAATGATTTTTTTTTGGCAGTACAGTGACGTGCACTTTACAGAATTTATTTTGCTTTCACTTGGCCACAGCACTCGTATGGATTCATCCGGTGCTGTGAGCGGTCGGCGAGACTGTTCTTCCACTATAGCCAGTTCACGGGAAACATTGAGCACCTGCGCATTGGAGGTGAGTTATCGCTGAGGAATTCAAGGGCTGCATTTTGCAACGATCCTTTTCGTACTCCATTCACCCCTTGTGCAGCGGCTCTCTTAATGTCCCACAGTGCAATAGCTGGGATGGCCTTTCGTCATGATTGAAAATGCAAAACAAACAGAATCGGAGCAAAAAAAAGTTGAATAATAAAGCCAAATATCATACCCTTGCCGTGTGCGAGTGGGTAGGCAGAAAATAAACAACAGATAGTGACCAACTGATAGATTGGAACTTTACTGATTCAAAAACTTGACAAGCCGCTGCTTCAGAGTGTTTGCTGCAAAAAAAAAAATAAACGAGGAGCAAAACACTGATCCTGATTTAATTCATAAGTGCAAAGTTGTGCAAAGTTTGGATAGCTTGGTATACATTTCTAGCCCTGCTTTTTAGTACAAGCACCATATATGCTGCTTATGCCGTTTGGACAAGATGTAATGCGCTCCAAAAGTGCTTACATGCCCTCTGAACGTGTGGCTGAAGCTTTGTGTGGTCCACCCAGTCACCACCTACAAAATATGCCGAAACAGAGGTTTGCTGAGCCGCCCATCATTGTAAATGTGGAGGCAGTTGAGGCAAGCAGTAAACGCGTTGCCACGTGATGAAACATGGCAGCGCCCACGGGATTGCCATGGAAAGGGTCTATAGTCGCCCAGCATAAACAAAAATGAATCAAGGTTGTGGGGGATCTTCCTTTATGCCATGCCCTGCAGTGCATTCATTTCTCGTCCGTGGCTTTAGGCTTCCTAAAATATGTGGTCAAGTACCGTAAAAACCCGCGTATAATACGAGGTTTTTTTCTAAATTTTACCATGTAAAATTTCTGCCTCGTATTATATGCGGATCCCAATGTTTTCAGCGTAAAATTTGCAGTTTCGGGTTCGTTTTTGCTCACTACTATCATCATCAAGACTCGTAGTGGAGTATGCGTCATCTTGCGTTGGCGTCGGTAGGCTGCTGCTGCTTTCAACGGGCGCCATTTTGACCACGCTAAGAATCGGCACATTCGGTAGTCTATCTCGCACGATGTTGGGACCGCAGAAAGTAGTACCCAGCTGCCTTTAAAAGGAAAGTTATTTTAGCTGCCGAGGCCATTGGAAATTGTGCCGTAGGGCGGCACTTCGGCGTCACCGGGGGCCGCGTTCACGGCTGGGATGACATCCCAGTTGCAACATTGCAACGGCGGCAGATAAGCGCATTTGGCCTTGGCAACGCCGTTGCTTCGGTGGCAGTGGCTCCCCTCGCCATCCCTCTCAACTCCCTCGTAGCTCCCCCCACCTTCGACTGGCTCCGCACGCGCGCGCCGCCACTCCCGTCGGCGTGGCGCCAACTTAGCCCTTTCCCTGAAGTTTCGTTTTCTGCCGTTGTCGGGAAGTTGGCCGAGACGTCGGCTCGTACAAGCGTGTTCCGGCACGATGGTGAAACGGCGACCTTGCTATTTGAGAGTGAAATTGCCGCCGCGTGTTTTTTTTTTTTTTTTTCGTTTTTCTCCGCGTGGCGTTGAGGGGTCTATCCTATGCTTTTGCTCTATGGCAGTGTCGGAGCAATGCCGGTCGGAGGCGCCGCCGCGTGATTTGGAGCGCTGCTGAGGGCATTGTAGGTGCGCCGTATGTTCGAATTAACCGTCGCAAATGCTTTCGCGTTCGAATTACCGGGCGTTTTCGCCCATAGCAATACACATAACTTTGACGGGACCACAGCGTCAGTTTGAATTAAGCGTGTTCGAGTTAACGAGATCAGGTTCTCAATGCTTTCTGTGGGTTTTCCTCGCTCGCATTATTTGCGGGTGAAAACTTTTTTTCGTTATTGCTATCCCCAAATAACACCTCGTATTATATGCGGGTCCGTATTATACGCGGGTTTTTACGGTATGTTCTCCTTATCACACTGGTCTATCCTGTACATCTTCTCAATGCCTAGACCCGGTGGAGTTCGAGATGACCAATGACCGAAAATCGGGAAAGCCCGTAGCCAGCGCCGTGGTTAAGATATCGTCCGAGGCCCTGTCCAGCGAGGTGCTTAGCGATGAGGTGGCAACGGGCTTCATCACGACCGAAGCCAAGGACGGTGCAGAGGTGAGTGACAAATCGTCTTCTTAGCTGCACAATTTTGCTGCAATTCTGGATGAGTTCCAATACTCGCCATAGATGGCTAAATATTTGTATAAAAAAGCGGGTAGTGGCCCCCT
The DNA here is from genome assembly GCF_013339745.2 of Dermacentor silvarum. NCBI lineage: Eukaryota > Metazoa > Arthropoda > Arachnida > Ixodida > Ixodidae > Dermacentor > Dermacentor silvarum. The sequence continues at coordinate 91,844,602 of NC_051162.1, forward strand.
TCAACACACACTAAGCAGAAAGAAGAGTTCATCTTTACTAGTAAATTGCCCTTCAACAAAGAAGCCACTGCTATTGCGAGAGAAGAAAAACGGGTAGCGACAATGTTTTGGAAGTTCCCGCAGCAGTTTGCTTTGATGTCATGAATTTTGATGCCATCGGCTTGGACTTTGTTAAGTTTTGCTTGTGTTTTTTCTTGTTTTTTTAATTAAATTTTTTCTCCTGGTAAACATGGACTACATGTAGTATTCTGAAACAATCAAGACTAAGCTTGGCAAGTTTCAAGAACTTCTACAAAGCCACAAGAGCTCAAATGGGAAAGAAAAAAAAAAGAAAACCTTGAAATTCACGACACTCTCACTGACTTACCACTGCTGTGGTTTTAGTACGAAATTGATCAAATGGAATGTTGACCTTATTTTTTTCTGCTAATAATGAATCTATTACCTCGAAATTTAAAAATAAATTAGATTATGAAGGATCAGTTCATCTGTGTAAACTGCTTTTGTGTTCCTTGTTTAGTGCCGAAATTTATTGTCAAAATTTTTCAAAATTTAGTGCCAAAGGTAGTCAAAATTAATCTAGGGCTCTCGACTACAGTGTCTCTCATAGCCACCATGTTGCTGTAGGAAACTAAACCCCAACAGTGAAGGAGCCATTCAATGCTAGCAGGGAGTGAGTCAAGCCACCGACTCTATTGCAGAAAAGTGCAGCAAAATCAAGAAGACAGAAGGTGTACAACCGGTGCATTTTTTTTCACGTGCACCCAGGGCCGAGTGGCATACGAAAGCCGCGGCGAGTGCTTCTTCCTGCCGTACACGGAGGAAGACATCGAGGAGGGCTATACGCTGCACCACAACGACAGCGTGCGCTTTTATCTGGCCACCTGCAAGGAGACGGGCGCCCCCTGTGCCAAGCGCGTGCGCCCCGAGAACGCTCCTGCCAAGGGCACTCCAGAAGCCCGGGGGGCACGCAAGAGCCTGCCGTCGCCGTCGCCCTCTGGGCAACGCAAACAGGGCGTCGTCTGCGCCCTGAAGGACACATTTGGCTTTATCGAAAGGGGAGACGTCGTTAAGGAGGTAAGACTATGACTCTTAGTTTTCGAAGGGGTTACACAGACCAGGAGCGATATTCTCGGGTGATCAGTCTAGGGGATAGCGCATCATACATTCTACGCTGAGTTTGATACCACTGAGTTCTTAAGGTCGAGAAATTTGATGTGTAGTCTTTAGCAACACTGTTCTTATTTTTCTTTTTCTTTCATATTTTTTTCCTTTTTTAATGCACTGGAACAAGTTTTCCAGTGAGGGTTAGTTCAGTAAACCAATTCGTAATTAAGTTCTAAATTAAGCAACATTTCATTGTCTTTTACAAATATACTCTCCATGCCCAAAAATAAAGGTTAACAAGTTGTTTAACTTTCCTTACCGTGGAACTGTATTCGGGCAATACAGGGTTAAGAAATTACGACACAAAGAAGCCGTGGCGTTTTCCATTGTTAAATGAGTTGCCTGGCACTGTTCCCATTTTTCCAGATCTTCTTTCACTCGAGCGAGTGTGGCGACTTCCGGGCTCTATCGCTGGGCGAGGACGTCGAGTTCACCGTGCAACTTCGCAACGGCAAGGAAGTGGCATGCAACATCACGCGCCTGGCGCCCGGCACAGTCGTCTTCGAGGACGTCGACCCCGAGCTGCTCCAGGGCCGCGTGACAGTTGTGGCCGACAGGGGCCGGCCGTCGCAGGCAGCCGCTGCAGATCCTCTGCCGGGACGCATTGTCTACACTCAGGGCGAGGAGTGAGTGTTAAAGAATCTTGTATTTTGCTTTGGTTGGCACGGGACATGAGAGAAACCAACTACACAAAGCTCTCTTTTGGAGAAACCCATGTGGCTTTCGCTTCTAGCTTGTGCTACTCTTGTATGGATGGCAATTTTCCTCTTTCATGACCTGATGACCTTATGCAAGCACCACTGGTGTGCCCTGAATGTAATGATGACAAATACAGTAGAACCCCGGCGACATGTGTTTTTTTAGAGGACCGCGGCAAAGGAATGTACAGTCGAACCCGGATATGTGGAATCTGAAGGGTTCACAGAAAAGCTCAATATATAGTGCAGTCCACTTATAATGATATCAAGAACAATGGAAAATCCCATCGTTATAACCGATCATCGGTATATCCAGACTGCCTTCACAAAAAAATAATAAAACTGCCGAATACAGTGGAATCTCGATGGTACGATCACGGATGATATGAATTTTCTTGTGGTTCCGGCCGAGCCCCATTACTTTGGAACGTGTTAGAGAACGGTTGTTACGAATTGATTTTCGACCCGCGTCGGTTGATACGAATAAACGCCGACGGCCGCGAAAGAGAACAGCGTGCAGCCACACGCTTCGTCCTTTTCTCTTTTGGTGCGGACGCGACGCCGGACAGCGCAGAGGCCGCGACTGGGCGCAAAGAGTTTGAAGTGGTGGCGCTTTTGTTGCTTTTGTGCTGTTCCCCACGCAGGCGTGGGGAAGCGTGGCCGCCGCAGCGAGCGAAGGTTCGTGCGGTCTATCGGTTCAATGGAAACTGAGCGGCGTAAGGCACAGCGCATACAAAGGTCAGAGCCGTGTGGAGATTGCTTTCAAGATATGGTGCGCGCGACAACACCGACAGCCGGCACAGGTGCAAAGTACAAGAACGCATTTGTTGGCAGAGTAGAAGCCACCCCCTCCCTCCTTCCCTCCCGCGCTGCCTTCCCGCTTTGCTCTTTTCGCGTGGGAGATTGCATCGCCAGTTACCCTTGTGTCCGGTTGCAAGATACGCATTTGGTGCCGCAGCACAGCGTCGCCCCCCCCCCCCTCCCTCCCTCCCTCCCTCCCATACCCCAACGGAATTTCGCGCGACAGAAGTCGCGTTTGCTCTCCTCTGTGCGTTCACTCTCCATGAAAGCGCACGTCCCCCGCGCGCTTTCACTTGCATATACGGCACGTGGTGACGATTTTATCGCCCTTGGACTCATGCTCCATGTCTCATGCTCCTCGTCCGCATCGCCCTCGTTGATCTGCTTTCCCATCGGTGGGCGCACCTCGTTGAGAAGCGTGCTCACTATCGCCCTTGTCGGCAACATTTTCCCGCGGAAACCGCATCTCACGTGGCTGCACTGTAAGCGGTATGCGTATACACGGAGTTCTATGGGAGGGTAAACGAGTCGGAAAAGGCCGCGTTGTAGCCAGTTCTGCACCATAAACGGTTACCGTATTTACTCGAATCTAGGCCGACTCCGATTCTAAGCCGACCCCCCAAAAGTTCGAAGTCCGAAAAAAAAAAAAAACTTACCTCGAATGTAGGCCGAACGAAAAAGCGAGAACAGCATTCGCAAAATGAAACAGCATTTATTAAATTTGAACATGCCGAGCTCATTCTATGTCACCATCGCTGCTAGCCTCGTCGCTGTATTCCTTACTGCTGACATCTTCAAACAGTGCGCTATATTCAGTACCATCCAGCGCATTAGAGATGCTGCATTTTTGGAAGGAGCGCACGTTGCGGCGCACGCAAAAACTATCCCTTCAACGACAGACTATAGAGGCTAGAATATAGACAGACCGATGCCGAAGTTCCGCCCGGTTTGAACGTTTGACGATGCCTCTACGGCTAGCTCAACTACCGTATTTACTCGATTCTCACGCTTCCTCGATTGTAACGCGTACCCGTTTTCCGTGAGGAAAAATTTGGAAAAATAGATTTCCTCCCGATGCACTGATGTTGCGATGAATAAAAAAAGTCGCAGTTTCGCCCGAAAGGCGATGCATTGAATGCGGTAGCAAATTAGTAGACCGCTATTAACAAGCACGGTGTCACGCGCGCTCAAGCAAACATGAACACACCTCGCTCGTTGACCGCGGAAACGAACTGTCAAAACGCTGGAGATGAAGCGCGCCTTCGTGCTAGCATGCCTCTCGCTTCAACGCGGCGAAAACACGGCGCGTGGCGGACTTTACCAGTCGCAGATTGCTTTCAAGATAGGGCCAAGCCTGATCGTATCGCCGGAGTGGATCGTCGCAGATTACGTCCTGTTTCGGTCTACTGAAACCGTTCCGCATTGCTTTGCTGGCGAAAATCCTCTCCTTCTGTTTGCGCCAGTCCCGCTCGCAAGTTTCGGATTCTCCGAACGCCCGTGATGCGGCCCGATTTCCGTCCGTCTCCGCACAGATGATCACTTTCCTTTTAAATGCGGCATCATGATGAATTCGGTACTTCATGCTGACAGATAGAGCAGACGCTGAGAACGTGAAGACAGACGGTAGACTATTGCCTAAGCACGTGTACTGCAGCACACGGAGGAAGCTTCCGCGTGCTACGGTAGCTAGGCACGACGCGCGTGCGAGGCGGCCATTTTGAAATGCCGACGCAGAATTAGGGTCGTGTTGAAAGTGCGCGTTAGATTCAAATAAATACAGTATTCGTTTAGAAAGCGGCACTATAGTGGCATCGCCCATTTGGTGCCATTACGATAACGCCACACCGCGCGCCGATGCTGCACCATACCGATACTACCGATACGACGCAGGTCAAAATGGCGACGTCGCTCGTGTACTTCAGCTGGCTACTGGCGCGGCTAGTAGCGGCTGCGATACTGACTTTTCTAGATGGCGCTAACTATGCACCATATTTATCAGTTTCAGTTAAAAACTGGCGCGTTTTTTAAATCCTCGAATCTAAGCCGACCCTAGAGTTTCGTATGTGATTATTTGAAAAAAACTATCGGCCTAGATTCGAATAAATACGGTACGTTATAAGTGGTCAGTAGCGGCGTTTACATGAATATGACAGAAGCGTATCGTATCAGCTTTCAAGCGTATCGCATCTCATGTAAACGAGGTAATTCGCTAGGAAGGCGTATCGCATCCAATGCGCCAAACAAGGGTAGTTTGAGATGGAGAACGCGCATTTCAGCGGTGCATGTAATCGGAAGCGTATCGCATCAGGAATTATGGGGAAGCATTCGCTGCGGGATTACAACCGGTCAGCCAACCAGCGGCGCGGCCGCTGCCGCACTGCGAGACATCAAAACAAACATGGTGGCTGAAAAAGCAGGTGCGTCGCACGGTCCTGTTGCTCGCGAGTGTTGTGTCTGGCGCTCATTCGGGACAAAGGAGGCCTCATCGACAGACGTGAACATATCAAGTGCTCTTCACGCTTGTCGTTTCTCGCTGCCGGGAAGTGTCACCGTCAGTCACCTTAGACTGATGGATGTGCAATTAGTCCCTAGACTGCAATGAGTCATTGGCCTCGTGCGTAGCTAAAACGACAATGTCGCTCTTGGTGTGTTTCGTGAAGCACCAGCGCCCGCCCGAGCTACGACGAGGCCTGGCGCCAACTGTGACGTGCCAACCTGGAGCCCCTTCTGAGACAACAGCCACCGCTCTCCCTGGAAATGCTGGCTTCCGTGAACTGACCGCCACGGAGAGGCGACTAATTCTTGCAAGGGGGCCAGCGTCAAGCATTCCCGTGGGAACGACATCAACGTTTGGTTCCCAAGGTGTCAACCGTTGCCTGTGTGAGGGGGCGATTAGGCAAGATTGGAGATGGAGCCCGGCAGTAAACGATGGCACATCATGAGCGGGATATGACGAACTGGTCGAAGATGGTCTTTGGCTAAGAAGAACCAAAGTGCATTCCCTCGTCGAGTGAAAGAGGGAAACGAAAGGGATAAAAAGCGCGACTTGAGTGTTTTGAGGCGCTCGGAGATGTAAAGGCTAGAACTTGCAAAGATGTTAGCATGTAGACGGCTCCAATATCATGGAGCCCACCTTGTAAAATATGTACGTTTGTATATAAAACCGTTTTTCTGATCTCTCTGGACATCTCCTCCTCTCGGCACTTGGCACGGCACCATCCATGGAACCTTCGCGGCCACTCAGACTTCGCGACACAAGTATCTAGGCACTGTAACACGAGTAAGTGTCAACTCGCGTTTCCTTTACACACTCGGCCCACTACCGGAAACCAGTTACGCCGGATGTGGGCTGCACTTACCTCATACGACACCATGTGACGCTACGTTCTCGCGACAGTTAATGCGCTACATGTAAACGGCGTCGCATCGCCTTTCCCAAATGCGCTTGGAAATGCGATGCGCTACTGTCGCATTCATGTAAACGCGGCTTATACTGTAAATGCTTTTTGCGTGCGTGTGCCTGAGTGAGTTCACCTCTGACTTTTTAATTTAGCTAGTTTTAATTTTGTTTCAATGATACGAATTTCGGCTAATACAAATATTTTTCGTGACTCCGTGAGCTTCGTATCATCGAGATTCCACTGTATACCTTTGTAGTCCCGAAACCAAATTTGCCACTTGCATAAAATATTGACTTTCTAGAAAGTAGGCTGTGAAAAATGAAACGTTTGAATCGTTGGGCGCGTTGAAATATTCTGAAATCTGCACTTGCATTCGCGGAAGTTTCAGGTTCACAACCGCGGTGTGCATTGCGTCCAGCTGCTGTGTGAACACTGGCAGCTATAATTTAGTGTGCATGAAATCAATGAGCGACTCGATCGACGACATTGCACTCTGGTTGAACATCGGAGTCGGTGTCGAGGACGGGCCATTGTCAATCTCTTCGTCACTGGCGCTGCTGTTGTTGCCTCCGTGGCACAACGTCGCTGTCGGTCGTGACAACGATCGTCCCGTCGGAGATCTCTTCGCAGAACATGGCAGCACTATCTGCACTCAGAAACTCGTCCATCGAAGCACCACCTATTTCATCTTCAGTAGCGACGGGCTCCCAGAGTCCCTAATGTCAGCGGCGTCCACCATGTTAGTTTCACCCAGGGGGGGTTTCGTCCTGGCGCACAAAGCCCACCTTTTTTGTTGATCGTATGGCCACTGCTTCAAGCCTTCATGATCGTGGCGCTCCCAGTTCTCATAATCGTCGATGTCATTGACTACGCGAGCTCGTACTGCTTCGACTCTTGCAAAATTTGCGGCTTTGTCTCGAACGACACAGCTTTGCGCTTTGTCGGCGCACCTCCCGCTGCACTGGCGGATATCCGCGCTCGCTGAGAGAAAGACAAGCTTATGTGTGTGTTCTTTTTTTCTTCCCTCCTCTTCTTTGGACGCTCGCATAACTACCGGCAACTCGAAGCAGCTGGCGCCATCTTGTGCACGCTGCGCCAACTTGCGATGCTCTCTGTGGCTTTCGCAAGCGGCGCCGCGCGGTAATGGAGGTAGATACGAACTCGCATAGGCAAATTTTTCATCCCGCCTCAGTTAAGGGCAACTTGGGAATGCAAATTTCACGATTATTCTGCATGAAAAATTCTACCCAGAAGCACAATTTCGATCGTTATATCTGATATGTGGTGAATAACATGTTATACTATGTTTTTTTTCTCATAGCCCTAATGCATAAGTTGATACTCTTAAGTCAACTCATCGTTATAACTGATATATCATTATAAGTAGACTGCACTGTATAGGTAATTCGATACATCAAGTAAAAAATTTTTACGAAAATGTTTAAGGGGATTTTACTGCTGTTATACACAATAATTCGTTTTATATGGGTTCGATGTACAGTAAAAGCTCATTAATTGGAATTTCACAGGGACGCTTAAAGAGTTCGAATTAATCCAAATTTGAATTAACGAAAGCCATTGAAAAGCAACCAGAATTGAGACCGGGTTGTTAGAAAGCGCTTGTAACTCACCATAGTTATTGACCAAAATAATCTGTGATCACTTTTTACTTCTTTTCCTTTGAAAGCGATAGCCATCAGTTCGTCTTCCAAAGCGCAAACGTGATGCATAGTTTCATCTTCACCCTCCCTGAAGTTGAAAAATAGGTGCCTGACACCGAGCACCTCCGTTACAGTCACCGACAGATTTTTCGGACTTGATGGATATTCCAGACTTCATAAATGCACTGTCAGGGTTCCCATAGAGCTAATGCAATTTTGCAACTGATTTTTTAAACTAATTTAGGCCCCAAAGTTTCGTTTTCCGGACTAAATAACTCGTTTCAAGTCCTGCTGCCCAATCGTGGAGGTGGCCATGTTGGATTTTACGCTGGCTTGGCCAGGCTTGGCTTCCAGTGGCCCGCTCTATGGCCTCCAAGATTGGGAGCGAGTGTGCTATCCTCTTGTCTTAGAGGGCAGGCCTGCTGGCTGACAAAATGCTCCAGGGGATGGCACTTCTGTTTTCTTTCTATCTTCGGTCAGCACTATTGTCATAACCACATGTTGTGGGTTCCGTTTCTTTTTTTTTTTTTTTTTAATCCTCGCGTGGCGGCGCCGAAGTTCAGCAGCGCGCAGTTTAAATTAACGGTGGAGCTGATGCGCATGTGAAATAACGAGTTGGTTTACCCATAGATACCTATGCTGTGTGGCTGGACTGTGACAGTCACTTCGAATTATCCAAAAGTTCTAATTAATGAGGTACGAATTGACGAGCTTTTACTGTATCTGGGTTCGACTGTATGATCTGCGAAATGAAGTATCCTATATTGCTGTCCATTGTTGCACTACTGATAAGACTGAAGGCTGTTCTTGCACAAAACCTTATTTGAAGCTGAATATTAAGGAAACAAACTACAGTCGGCTTCACGACTGATGAAATTGATCCAATTATCTGGCGAGTTGAATTAAACAAGGTGCATAAAAAAACGTCAAAACATGCACCTATTCATATGGCAGTATTTGCCTGATTCTAACGACCCCGAATCTAGTGCGTGCCCTCTTACAGTAGAAAACTAACATAGAGATAACAATAAAGCTCCTAGACTAAGCAGAAATCCAACGTGTCGCCGATTGTTTTTTGTTTTTTTGTTTTTTGTTTTTCATGGAAAATGGGCAAGGATATGTGTTGCAGTGGTGGCCTCTTTACTAAAGTCAGCTTTGCCGCATGGTTGTACTTAAAGTCAGCTTCTTTGTAATACAGCAATTATGCAGCAAAGCATAAGACCACTGCAAATGCAGTTTTTCACCAAATTTTCTTGGAGAAAAGAAAAGGTGCATTTAAGAATTGGGTGCATACCGTGATCAGCCATTGGCAAGCTACTGTTATTGCTTGAAAATCTTAGTAGGGCACGCCAAAAATAGGCATTTTTGACGTAAGAAAATTGGTCTTTAATGCGTTCACTGTCCCCTAAGCTCTGCTCAGACAGACACTGCCAGTAAAGGGCTCGCTCTTAGATTCACCATATAGGGGTCAGGCAAGTGCACGCTGGTTGGTCAGGTTCGAATTATCCTGTGAAGGGGGGGGGGGGCAATTTTAGGATCGAAATAACGAATGCATGGGCGCTGGCCAGGATCTTCGGTTGGGATTGAAGTTGGGACTAAATGAAGCTTGTAGTTTCTGTTAGCGCGCAGTTCAGATCTTCGATAATAAGAGCCTCTTTTCGAGCACTCGCAGACTTATTTCAGGTTACACGCAGCCTTGTATATTGAAGGAGTGTATCACACAGGTCAGGAGGACAGAGTATCGCAAATGTGGGTGTGGGGTGACTTGATGTGCCTTCATCTACCTCCTAATACTTCATGAGCAGCGCTGTGTGCGTGTCGCTCTCACGTGTCCCTGTCTTTTTTGCGCTGTGTTTTTTTCTAATGAATCACCAACACGCCCAAGCTTCCACGCTAATACCCTTTTCACACGGCACGTGTAATGTCATTCGCAGCGAATGAGATTAAGTGTTAATGTCATTTTTGTTGCTCCTACACGGGCATAGTGAATGACATTCACAGCTAATGGCATTCACCCATTGAATGAGTTTCCCGAACTCATTCACATGCGACTTGAGTAATCTCGACTACGGGGGCTTGGCAAAAAATTACAAAATCGATAAGTTAACACGAAATGCAGTATATTTTCAAATAACCATCCAATGTTTACCATTGTATTGCTAACATATATATATTGAAAATATGTAAACAAGCAGGATTTGTAAGGTCTCGTCGTAGCAGCCTGCCGATAAAGGTTGCCATCAATTGCGAATGCCATTTTGTTTACCCGTGTACACTGGGAACGCAAGACTGCAATGACATTCGGTGTGAATGTCATTTACTGCAAATGGCATTACATATGCCGTGTGACAGGGGTATAAGTCTCTTCACAAGTAGTGTTGAGATTGGCAACAGGCGATAATCTGAACACAGCAATGGTGATCCTTCTCTGCCACACGCCGTATTCTGCAAAGTGACCATTTTGAGTGGTGACACAACAAATGGGAATGTATCAACACGGTTCCTTGTTATTTTTGCCAGAAAACTGTACACCTGCCTTTCATTCACTCATTGCACACTGCTGTGTCCCGCAGAGAGCTCGAGATGCCTTACGGTGAACGTGACCCAAAGTGCGAGTACTCCCTCCAAGTGGGCGACCAAGTCCAGTTCAGCATTGCCACCGACCGCCGGGACGGCCTCCAGCGGGCCACCAACATTGAACTGCTCGACCAGACGTTTGCCAACGAGTCTCGACAAGTGGTGAGGGTTCTCAGGCTGTGCTTTGGCATTACCAAATGGCATTGGTCTTGCTGTCTGTCCTGTAGACCGTGAATTAAGAGACATCTGTGGATTCACATGTATCGTACTTGGCATGCAGGAGGAACTTAAAATTTTTGTTCTTACAGAGCAGCTAGTGAAGCACCATTGTTTGCTGCAGTGTTACAGAAGAGAGGACTTGCCCTTTAAAACGTGCTAAAATGAACGGCACTGAAGCTGGTGTTGGCAGTTATGATTCTAGACTACTTTGGTCAGAACGTCGCATTTTTAGTATCTTCATTTCTGTTATCGGCACTTTCTCTTGTCCAGCTGCCAGCTTCCGTTAAAAACTTAACGAAATGTGGCATACTAGCTCTTTTAAAATGGCACCTGGCCACTTCTGATAGCGGCGGGAAATGGCAGCCGCTGCCATTTTTTCCTCCATAGCTTGTGATATATTTTATTGTCAGGGGGACACAAGTACAGTAAAAACCTCGATAATTCGAACTCGGTTAATTCGAAATTTCGGTTAATTCGAAGAATTTGAGCGGTCCCGTCATTCTCAATGCAAATTCTACCGGATAATTTGAATGGCCCGCGCGGCTCTATTCGGATAATTCGAAGTTTCCGGCTAGTAGCAACGTGCGGCGGTTAGGTTAGGGCGCTCCGTACAGTCGCCAACCGATTTTCCGAGCTCGTGGGGACTGAAAAATAGTCCGGAAAACTCGTTCGGCCGAAAAAAAAAGTAATTAGTGCGGCTTTAAAAAAAAATCTTTAATAATGCCCTGCCTCATGCTACGCTTGGAGAGGATCGACTTGCTTAGATTTGCGCAGCAATGACGTCGTCTCCGTGTACAGTCGACACGAACGCCACCGCGTTGGCGATCTCCGCCAACGGAGTTCGCCATGGAGATCCAAGAAACGAGCTTCGCACCGCTTAGCTCTCGCGAAGGTACAGGAGGTAGCGCCGATCACTGAGACATGGGTCTCCGAGACACCTGCTCGGTGTACACGCCTCGTTCTAAATAGCAACCGAAACTTGAGAGAAAAAAACAAAAAAACTCACTGGAATAACACGCGTGGTGTCGGCGCGCACGAGCGAGCGCGGCCGCCGCAGCCCACAGCGAGCGAAGGTTCGTGCGGTCTATTGCTGCGAGCGGCGAGAGCACAGCCCATACGAAAGGTCAGAGCCGTCTGGAGATCGCTTTCAAGATACGCTGCGCTCGAGAAACCGCTCCGGCGCTAAGTACGCAGTTGTTAGAAGAGTAGAAGTCGCCCCCCCCCCCCCCCCCCCCCCCCCACGGCCTTTCGCACGAGGGAGGAAGTCGCCTCCGCCGTGCGTTCGCTCTCCATGAAAGCGCGCGTCCCCCCCGCGCTGTCACGCGCTGTCACTCGCACATACGGCGGGCGCGCGGCGATGATTTTATCGCCCTTGGACTTTGTATGGATCCTCAGGGCGGCGACGCCGACGGCGAAAATCCGCTTGAAGTGTCCATATAATTGCTGTCGCAATAAAAAAAAAAAAATTCCACAATAAATGGTTACAACGATGGCATGGCCTCCGAGACTGGAGGATTGCGCGAGCTCTCTATTATAGCGCGCGTTCTAATCTTGGAGGCTATAGAGCGAGTCATTGGAATTCAAGCCAGTGCAAAATCCAACATGGCGGCCTCCAAGATTGGGTAGCGCGGCTAGGAAACAGCGATTTAGTCCGCAAAATCGAACTTTGGGGTCTCAATTCGTCCGAAAAATTGGGTGCGAAAATGCATGAACTCAATGGGAACGACCTTGATGTGACTTGATGTGCCTTCATCTACCTCCTAATACTTCATGAGCAGCGCTGTGTGCGTGTCGCTCTCACGTGTCCCTGTCTTTTTTGGTGGTGCATTTTTGAATGATGGTGCATTTTGAAAGATGGTGCATTTTTGAAGTCCGGAATATCCAGCAAGTCCAAATTTTTGGAGTCAAGCAGCACCACGCCAGCTTTCGCGGCAGTTATCGATTCCGTGAACATCGTCCGCAACTTTGTTGAGTGCAGTGCGGGTGATATTTGTATGCTACGTTTTTGAGCCAGCTGGAGAGCATGGCACTAGGGGCGGCGAACCAGCGCGCCAAGTAATCCCGCATCGGTGATTACTTTGAGTAATTTTTCTCGGACATGGAAAATAAAGGTGATTTCTTTTTGCGGCAAGTTCTTGCTTTTCTTCTTTTTTTTTTTATTCATTTCGGTTAATTCGAAAATCCGCTTAATTCGAAGAATTTTCGCGGTCCGGCGACCTTCGAATTATCGAGGTTTTACTGTAGATTCTGTGTACAATAGCAAAGTGTTCTAGTTGGCAAGAAGCAGAAACTACTGTAGCATGCAGGCATTTTGCAAGGGTCTTGCCATTAGGGCTGCAGCATCAGTCGCACGTGCGCATGGAGCTGGGAAATTAGGTTTTTATGTTGCTTCAGTTAAAAAAGTACGAAGTTCGAAAGGTAGAACGGCATCGGGAACTTTTAGCAGAAACTATGTTAACGAAGCGTCAATGAACCACAATCTTTCAATAACGGTATAGTAACTGCCGACTCTTTGCAGCTTTACGTAACATTGACACGTCGTACAGTGTTCTCATGGACTCTGGCAGCGTTAATGTCGACAGCAATGATAAACAAGCAGCGCTTGAGCGGCTGTTGGTTCAAATTGGTTCATATCGTCGAAATAGCATATATAGTCAACGTTGAATTTTTCGGACTCCCGAAGGGCCGCGAAAACGTCCGAAAATCGGGCAGTCGGAAAAAACGAATGCATCTCTTCTACTGCCCCAAAGTCTCAAATCGTCACAGGCACGTCCAAAATGGCTCTGAAGGCCTGCCAGTATGCTTATTGGGTGTATCGGCATTTGTACTGTGATAGGAGACAGCGGGTGCAAGCGTGTATAATTAAGGAATACATACCGTGTCCTGTGACAATTGCCCCTTCAAACTCTTGGTATGCTTCACTGCAATACATAGCGTATGCTTCACCGCGTAACACTGCTGTATTGAGGCGAAGCTGACTTTTGGCAATCGGCATTATCTAATGTGTTGTGCTTTCCACGCTTCCCAGACATTGGCGTGAATTACAAAAGTGGAGTCAGTGCCATAGCTCAGAGCAGTGAATTGTTTCAATGAAAAACACGGCACCGAACATAAAAAAGCTTGGTTGTGAACGTCGGAAGTAGCTAGGCCTAGCGCTGCCGCGGTAGTGGCTACGGCTGCCAGCGGATCTGCGTGCGAGAGCACCAGTTCTAGGAGGCGAGATAATCAGAATGACGGCGGTGGTGGCTACGATTAATGCCGTTTCAGACCTGCGGTCATGGCAAAAAGTCTGGAAAATTGGACAGGGAAGGTGTTTTGTGTCTGAAATTCAGATGTTCTTATACATTGACTCTATGGGGTACGTGGCGGTGTCGCAAAGGCGTCCGAACTATCGGGCATGTCCGGAAAATCGGTTATCGACTGTAGCACACACTACTGCATGAAGAACTCTGCAAAAACGAGAGTGGAGCTGTCGTGCCCTCCTAGATTGTACGCGGAGCCACATGAAGAACTGCACAAAAACTAGACTGCCGTCGTCATGGCCTCTGAGATAGCATCAGTGCTATCGTCTCAAAGGCCACAGCCGCTGTACTGCCTCGCCTTGACATGCCTTGAAAGCATGCACGGTTACCCTAACATGGTTAAAAGCGAGTGGCTTTTAATTGTGTCTTATAAAATCCACGCGCAGCGTTCACTCGTCTGGCGGTCGTATCTTTGTTGCTGTTGGAATGAAGTGGACGGGCACACTGCCGTGCTTTGGAACTTCGCGTGTGCTCTTTTTTCACTGCACCAGTTTTGAAGTGTTTGTTGTAACAATATGGCGCTGTTGAAAATGTTCTATATCTGATTGTAGTTTGAATAGGGAGGGTTGGAAAATCACAGACACAGTGAAATGTGGTCGTCATAACCGATAAATCGTTACATCTGGGATCATAAGTGGGTTTGACAGTTGCTTTATATTTGACGTATAGAGAAATGCTAGCACACTTGGATTTGATATATTGAAGTTCTAACTGCAGTGCCCTGCTGTTTGCCATAGTCCTGACAAGCATGGTGTGACAAGAGGGGCCATGAATGATGGTCTCTTCGTGAGAAATGTGGGCACCTTTGCATTTGACATATCGAGGTTTAGTGCCACCAGAGGCACACACGGCATCTGTTCTAGCTGTAGCCTTGTTTGGCAAGCTCCGAAGTAGCTGCCATAGAAACAAGTCTCTTCGTGATAGCGGTGGGCCACCTTTGCATTTTACATATTGACGGTTGACCTTAGTACCACCAGAGACTCGCCAGATGTCTTGTCTAGAGGGACCCATGCTTGGCAGTCGTGCGCTGGTTGCCCTAAGGAGTCTCTTGGTAAGATGAATGGCCACCTCATTACTGGGGTTTTAATAACTTTAGTGCCAACAAAGGCGCGCTTAGTGCCCTGTCATTAGCCATAGCCCTGTCTGTGAACGTTGTGGGGGTTGTCATAGAAACTGGTCACTTGGCAAGAGCATTGGCAAGCAGTGGAATTTTTTTTTCTTGTGCCCTCCCTCTTGGCGCGTGTCATAGGGTGTTGTGGCCACAGTAAAGGAAAGCTTCGGCTTTATCAGCTGCCAGGATCGCGACAGCCAGATCTACTTCAAGACCTGCGAGCTGCTTGACCCAGACATGACCTTGCATCCGAGTGACGAGGTGGAGTTCACGGTGGCTCAAGTAAGAGTCTACTCCACCAACTGCTGCCGCTGTTCCATGGCCTCCGCCAAGTTGCTGCTCTCGACTTGCACATGCTTCTGTGCTGACGCACCTGCACGTGCATGCTTGCTCTCAGTGACACCTCTTTCAAAGCTTGCTACTGCTATGGGGAATGTTGCAACAAAACACTGGCAGGCCTTTGCACGTCTTGATACCTATAAAGCCATATGTAGCGAACAGCTGTGTTATCTTGTGGTCTTGTGCATAACAGCGAGAGCAATCTTATGACGAGTTTTGCTGCCCCACTGCTGCCAGAAAGGTTGTTGTCCTTAGTGGTTTAAAAGGTAGCTGTGGTAAGAAGCACATATAATATAAATGTAATAAAGCACATTAAAGGAACCCTGAACCACTTTTTATCGAAGTGGAGAAAGACATTTGAAGTGAAAATAGGCTAATTCAGAATCACTTTGCCACAAAAAGTACTTCAATACGTTCAGCAGAAGCGGAGTTATCAGCAATTAAACACGGCCTCTATTGTGTTCCCCTTCCTCCTCCAAAGCCTTGCACTGCGAAGGCTACGGTGGAGACGTCACCATGACGTCGGAGACGTCACCGTGGCGCGCAGTTCAAATTTCCGATTTGGTGCCTACGCCGCGCTAAACGCAAGCCAAACACGGCTGTCCTCGGAGAGCTATAGTGCGCTTATCCACTGGACACGTGGTGGCACCTCGCGGCGGCCGAGCTGTAGCCGACTGCAGTGACCAATAGCAGCCGTGTATTGGAGTGCACTTTATTACGAAAGAGCGAGGATCATGGGGTTTTTGAAACGAGAGCGTTTGAGAAAAAGGTGACTTCGTGCTCCGCTTGCGAGCTCTAAGGACCGCGTACGACACTAGAACTTGGCTGAGATGTTCACAACAGCGTACGCTACTCGGGGACTATGTTATTTCACCAAGCCCAAGGGGTGGTTCAGGGCCCCTTTAACCTTTGAGATGAAGAGTTGGGAACGGGAAGATAAGTCTACAGAGAGTCGACGCACCCCCGCCTGCATCCCCCTAATAATTTGCCTGAAAAATCGACAGTGACATTCTCCTGAGCAATACCCTCATGGTTTACTTGAACTCGAGTACAGCAAGGAAATGGAGAGGACTATTGGCATCATGGCATGGGCAGACTATGTGCACTTGTACCCTGATCGGTGACTGATTAGGCTGTTATGTTATGCAGTCATGTGCTAAATCTTGGCAACACTTACCCCATCCTCCATTATCTTGTTTGGGAAGCTAGCTGTATTAGCAGTGCTCTGGTATGCTGCTAGTATGTATAAAAACCACCGCGTCCACAGCGCCTTGCTGCATGTTTTTCATTTCATTGCTTAGTTGCATAAGGTGCAAAAATTTTTTAGAATTTTTGCTGGCAGTCAAGTACTTCTAATATCTTGGCATGTTGTGTAAGGTGGTGGTATTGATCATGCATGCAATGTTAACGAAAGCCCAGGTATCCTCAACAGTTATTGGCTGCAAAACGGCCTTCTGCACATCTGCTTGCTTTCATCGGGTGGTGGTTGGCATGTGGCCATAACCAGCTGGAAGATTCATGTGTGGTTGTAGCTGATGTGTTGGTGATTGCCTCATTATTGCATCGTTAGCCATGTGTATTGACCAGCTTGTGATATTGCTGCGCTTGCCAATCGCAGAGAGCTCTTTGGATAACGTTTGTGAAGCTGGCTCGTGGCCAGCAGCATTTACTTATGGCAGCCTTACAAAGTTCCACTCCCTGATGCTTACATGGCTCAGGGACTTGCAGAGGGAACTGTTTGTTTCAATTTCTCCATGCCTTATTTTGTGCGAGCAGACAGAAGAGCCACTTGGTGTAGACAAAAAGCACTTGTCTGTTATGGTGCACAAAACATTTGGGAGGAGAAACTGTGGTATGGCTGGTTGTTGTGTATATTGCAATTGAGCTGTAATTGGTAAAACATTTGATGTTTCCTTTAACACTGGCACATACTGTACCTTTTACAACTTGCCCTATAATCATGATTTTCACAAAATTACGTGCCATTTCATTCCTGCCCAATGACTTGTGGGCTGGAATGTTGCGGTCTAATTGCCACGATTCTTTTATTTTGCCTTGGTGGTGGTTCCAGAAACTTGTACGTCCCTGTATTGCCATTGCCTTCTTGGTTCACTCATTCAGCTGCCTTTGACATAGTTTCCTGCTGAGTGGCTGCTTTTTCTATTTCACCTGCCAGATTTTTTTTTGTCTGCTGATTGGTTGTGCCAGATGCTGTATTTTCTTGTTAAGGAAAGAGTCACTAATACAATGCAATATAACGGATCTGGATAGAGCAGTTAAGAAGAGCCATATGTTCTTTTATTAGACAGTCATAGTTGCACGTCCGCAACCACCTACATGCGCAGCACCTGAGAGCTTGCATACGTAACGAAGCACGTGCCCACAAGGCATGTGCGGTGTTACGTGCACAGGGGTTGGTACCAGCATTGTCAGGCATGGAAGGCGATGACAAAACTAGCGTATAATTGAAGCTTGTCCCCACCTTAGAGGGACACAGAAAAATGATAAAATAAGCCATTTTAGTAAATTACGCCTGTGCAGTAGCGATACAATCACACCTACCTTTGGCGAGGCTTGGTAAGCCAAAAAAAAAAGAAAAATGGATGGCAGTGCCCCACCAACGTTTCTGACTAGCCCACCGTGACGTCACTGATTTTAACAGCATCTAAGTGATTGTCCATCTCAAAAAGGAACCCAAGGTTCATCCTAGTAAGTTACGAGAGCTTTCCCCCTATGCCAGAAAATGGCCCAAACTACAAGAAACCCCCCCCCCCCCCCCCCTGAAATTTGTGATCTCTATTGGTGGCGCACTTGGCACTCAGGGTTTGGTGTGAAAATGGGGAAATCTGGATTTCAATTTCTGCACTAATTGCTTCCGCCCCCCTTAAATGAATGGAAATATTGAAAGGCCTTATCAGTTCAGGCCGATTTACTGCTGCTTTTGAGGGCCCCTTTAAATCTCATTCATGGTCCGAGGTGTAGCATAGATATACCCCTTAGCCCATATTTAGTGCGTCTGTTGGTACCTTCGATTTGGCTGCAGTTTCTGAACAAGTTTCCGAGAGGGCTGTGCTTGGTACTGCATGAGTTCACGTCATGTAAGCACAGAGTGGCAGCTGCGTGCCTCGTGGCCCCTTGCAAATCGAGAAAAGGGCTACAATGGACAAACTGTCACGTGCTGCGAGTGGTTAAACCTTTTCGACAGATGCACTCGTAGGAATGCAAAGAACATTTTTTATTGTGGTATCCTGTTAATCTCTGGCGGGATAGCACTGTACAGTGACAGCAAAGTGGTGGCACCATGGATGCTCTTCTTTTCATCAGAAAGTGCATCGTGAGAGAAGGCAACCTTGCATGTTGCACGCCTTCACCAACATGTCTTTACAACCACCCTTGCAGATAACTTGCCTTCTTATGTCAGCTAGAGCGATTGGTGTAACCAGAACGGGAGATATATACATCTACGCACCACAAACCAGCTGGCACTGCGCCATGTTGGTTGCTACCAAAAGCTTGCCAACGCCTGCACTTCCAAAGTTCGCTGCGAGGGCATTAGAAACGTGAACTCATACTGAGCTGGCTCCTGTGCACAGGGAAATCGAAAGAGCATGGTGAAAGCGCGCATGCTGCACTCTCAAATCGGGAGACGGAAGCGTTGCACTCCCTGAACTAGTGCAGAAAGTGCACCAAATTGAAAAAACAGTGTGTTCTTATCGTAAAAGGATTTTTTATTTTTCTGGAGTGCAATTGAACCTGGATGTATCGAACTCGTAAGGGATCCTGGATGTATCGAACTCGTAAGGGATCGTGAAATAGTTCGACGTATTGATAATTCGAAACAGAATACATGGCTATGTGAAGATTTATCTGAGAACTCCGCACGTCTCGGACAGCATTTCAAGAACATGAAAGCGGGAATTTACCAATGGCCTGCCCGGAGCCACTCAGTAAAAAGATTGAGTGCCATCATTGCTTGTGGAGCACCTGTATCGGACCGGGAGGCCCTTTGAGTTCTTGAAAGGAGCTTAGCAATCCTCTTTTGGATTAACGAACAGCCCAGGTAGTATGTTTCACTGCATGCGGTTAGTTCTATCTGGTATGAGTATGCTTTACCGCATTACACTTCTTTAATGCAGTGAAGCTTACTAAACAAAATTTGGCATTATGTATTGCAAATAAGATGCTTGCTACGTGAACTGAACCCTTCACATTTGAAGAACACACCTTGCTCATTTTTCCTCCAGTAGCATGTGCTGCCCAGATGCTGTCAAGGCATTGTATGTCAATGCCTTGACAGCATTTGCCATGACAGTGCTGTTTCGTCAACATGAATATTTTCGATGGCGCAAGAAGTGGTCGCAGCTTGATAGAAGTGCACTTGCAGGAGCTCAGCCCCGCGCAGCATTCGATATGTCGCATGGGGCGGTGAACAGGAGTTCGATATACGCATAGTACAGTGCTATACTTTTGCCTGGGATTTCCAAGGGAATGTTTCAACAGTTTGATATCGACAATAATTAGATATATCCGTGTTAAACTGTAACTGGCTGCGTCATTTCTTTTCTTCCCCTTCATTTAGGACCCCGCATCCCCCAGTCGCTTCTTGGCAACACGTATTCGCCGCCTGTGGTCCGTGTGCGATGACCAAGATGGTCCTCGCACAAGGCGCTCGCTGTCGAACGGTGACGGATCTGCCGTCAACGGTGACGAGTCCAAGAACTTGAGAAACAGGGCAAGTTTCACTTACATTATTAGAGAGCTTTAGATTAGGGCACGCAGGCGTCTTGCGTCCCCTAATCTAAAACTCTCTATTGACCCTTTCTGGGCGAGTGTTGGCTGCAGGGAACACACTAGAAAAATTATTTTTGTCGTGCTGAGTTTCGGTTTTGAGTACAGAGGGAGTTTCTGCCTAAATCTTTTTGGCCAACACTGAATGATGAGCAGCAAGTGTCACTGGTTGTACTAGAGCAACAATAGAGGATGATGAACAGAAGTTTGGTATGCTACTTGCTTTCTCTTGAAAGCATTATCTGAAATGAAAGATGTGTGCGGAATTTCCGGGTACTGTGGTATCACACAGGTTATGTTGAGGAAATGCAATGTACACCTCTGTTTCGCATCCAATGACAGCTGTCTGTACAAGTTCCACACGAAGTTATAGGTGGCCTTGGGTGAAGCTTGTTACTGGTGTTCTGCCTGGTGTTGTCCATAGGCAACATCGCAGGAAAAGATATTGCAAAATATATATATTTTTTAATATCTTGATTCTCCTTGTATGTTAATCATTTCGATGAAATTAATTTCCTTCAGGTATTTTTATGACTAGTTCTTAAAAGTTCAGAAAAGAAATTGGGCCCTAGACTGAAAACTTTTTTATATCTTTATTCGTCAAGTTAGATATACTAAACTTGATGTGCTTATTTCCAAATAATGTTCATATTTATCTCATTTGGGTCCAATTTTACGCATGTTTTCATGACCTAAATTTCTGGAAAAATTAATGAAAATTGGTTCCTTCGATTTTGCTTCACAGAATATAAGTGGCTTCGACATGATTAGAAAAAAGATCATATAAAACCAACCTTATTGTTCTTTTTACCCTAGAACAAGAGTTCTGAGACTTCGAAGTTGACACCGAGAGGAGTGTTCTTTCTTGAATAATTATTTGAATCGTCAGCAAATGTTGCTCTCTGTCATGACATCATGATGCTGATCAATGGTGCCAGTCTTCCTGTTTCACGACTAACTTTAGTTAGTATCAAATTAACATCTTAGAAATGTTTCCCAACCTTCACAGTTGCTAAGTGTCATCCTTTTACATGCAGGAAGACAAAAAAAAAGTGTGGCAAAGTTTCTGACTTTATAGCATGTCACTTAATCTTGTGTGTTTCTTGTGCTTTGCAGGGAGAGTCTGGCAAAGCCCGCGGTGGGCGAAATGGCTTCCGGTACACGCACCGTGGCTACATAGCAGCCCTGAAGGAGAGCTTTGGCTTTATTGAAAACGAAGAGCACAACCAGGATGTCTTCTTCCACTTCAGGTAGCCGGCCGTTGTGGGAAATGTGTTAACAGATTTGCGTGACAGAGATGTGCCCACTTATAATTGTGTAAGGTGCACCTGTTGAGACATCTAAGGCGGGTTAAGTTTATGTAATATGTACACACTGCTCTGAAATACACCACCAATTTGTTAATGAGCCTTTTTTGAAACACTCGTAAAGGTTGGTGTAAGATGCAAACTCGGTATGCAAAATTTGTCTGCTTCAGAGGCTCGACAGATTCAGTTTGCAGAAGTGCGACTTCCATATTTTTGGCACAGCTGCGGATGTGTAAACATTGTGTTTCAATGTTTTGAGAACTTACTGATCTTTGGCAATACGTATTCGTGAAAACTGTTGGGTCATAAATGTAAATTCTGCTTGCTGCATTTGGTGGAATCCAGCTTTCTTTATTGCAACAAATTTCACTCAGATCAATGCAGCTGTTGTGCAATGAAAGCGTTCCTGCATTAACAGGGAAATCGGAGTTAGCCCTGAGGTGAAGCCTTCCTCTTAATGCACGGTTTGCTTTGTAGCTGGATTGTTTGAATTTCTGGTGCATTTTTTTTTTCTATCTTTCTTTTTTCACTAAAGGTGGCATTTTGTCTCCCCGCATGCCTTTACATCTCTGCAGTGTGTTTGAGGGCAACCCGCAGACCCTGGAGCCTGGCCAGGAAGTGGAATACGGTATGGTGCTCAAGGGCACCAAGCGTAGCGCCGAGTGTGTGCGCAAGCTCCCTGCCGGTACACTGGCCGATCCCGAGGAAGTCGTCAAGCCTGAAATTCTCAACGGCACCGTCGAGCGGCCCGTGCGTTGCTTCAACCCGGATCAGGAGCAGTACGCGGGTCTCATCCGCCTCACCATCTCGGGTGAGGCACGAGACTACTAGCGAAGCAAAAAGTTTGTTTCACCTGTGATCTGAAGCACTGACTCGATATAGCTGGATCGGTGTTATGTGATGTAAGTCTTTTAATATGTCGTCTGGTATCAGAGTAAACTTTCGCAGGTGGGTGCAAGAAATCTTGTCAAGAAAAAGAAAATGTTATTCAGTGAAGACTGTAGCTCGTGTCATCTTTGTTAGTGTGGTTGCCAGTGGGTGGAGAAGTGAAGAGACGTAGCCCTTTAAGCGGTGCCCACATGCACGCGATATTCAAGTGCCCGCGACAACGAGATGTGACAGGCAGGTCCTGTCGCGGTGTGGAGCAACCGCATGGGCGCAGCATAGCGAAATAAAGTAGCGATAAATTTACACTGTTATCCGAATAAATCGAATCGTGCGCACACAAAGAAATTGTAAGTGTACTACGAGGCCAATGTTTTAACCAAAGTGCCTTAGATCTGCTAGTATATTCTGTCATCGCCAGTGGAAATCCGTTCTGTGCTGCCATTGTGAAACAGTGTGGCGCCATCTGGTGAGCAAAACTCAAAACACTTTCGGTGGCATCTCGGGCCTAACAGCGTCAAAATAAACATCTGATCTCAATAATAACAAGACAACGCTGACTTTGGCCTCACCAAGCTTGAGAGGAGATGACTTGACTCTTGCAACTTGCACGGCAGAGTACAGGTTGCAAGAGTGAATTCAAAACAGTGAGCGGACCAGGACGCACCGGTTGCTGTCATGTTGTTGCGCAATTACGTCTCCGCCAGAAGTTGCCGCATGGACTTCCGGTTGAGAAGCGAAATTTTTTGTCTGACCAAAGACCAGTGACAAGACAAGCGACAATGATGGATCGCCTTCCACGAAGGCAAAAGTTGCCGCTGTCGCTCGAAAATCGCGTGCATTTGGTTGGGCCTTATTTCTCCTCATTCTACCCTGCGTTTCGCTTCTTACTGTTGGCTTCGTTTAAGTTTTTCACCTTGGTGCTGGTTAAGGAATAAGTTCAGGGTGCATAGTGTCAACGAATCGCAGCAGCTAGAAGCCTGGCTAGTTCTCCGGGCACAGTATTCTCCACTGAAACATCAGTTGGAGTGGCTGAGAGGTAAAATTTCTGACTGCCACTCTGTGGACTGGAGTTCAAATCATCGCAAGGCAGGGAGGGTGCCTTTCTTTTTTCTTTACTTCTTCATTTATCCATAAACTTCTCACAAATCACTTTGGGATTCCTAGGCGTTCACTGGTGGTACAGTAAAACGATAGGGGAGTGAGGCTATAACAGTCACTGCTGTGAAGACTTTATACTACAGTAAAACCTTGTTAATTCGGATTTCATGGGACCGACAAAAATGACCGAATTAACCGAATGTCGAATTATCGAGGGTATCCAGAAAACAATCGGCAAATGCTTACTACGTAAACACGCTTTTATTTAAATGCATGAGTGAGCAAATGCTGCTGCTATTTTGCACAAAAGCAGTGCGGAAGCTGCAATTCTCGTCATCTCGGGACTTATTGGCTCTTGTAGCGGCCATCGAGGCCTCACGACTTCCTTCGCAGCACGGCTGTGGCGCGCGCCTTCATTCGCTACAAGTTTCGCACTACCGCGCTATTTTTTTCACCCGTGTGCTGATCGCAAACAGATCGTCCGTCCATCGCAGTGTAGTCGGTGCTCTTCATCCTCAACAACTTTGCACCGAGTCAAAACAAAACAACTGTTTGCCGCAACCGTTGCGGAGGAAATCACGGCTGCTGTCGACGCAATTATGAGCGACAACTTTGTGGTGCTGGGCACGTGGCCGACGAACGCACCGACTTGGAACGAAACTACCGTTCGCTGCAACAACTGTAGAGGAAACCACGGTCGCTATTGACGCGATCATGAATGGCGACTACGCAATTATTAAAGCACGTGGCCAACATGGCGCCATGGTAAACGCAAGAGTAAAGGCTTTAAATTCACAAATAGGCATGAAGCGTTCCAGCGTTGCTGTCATTCATGTACGATTTGTGCTGATGACTTGGTGGGTGATGCGGACTTTGCTTCATTTCGGTTGGACTAATGCACCGTTCTTGCTCTTTTGCGTCACACATTTGCGGCGCTCCTCGCTCGCCGAGCTCCGCAAGTTGTCCGAATTGAACGATGTGGGGCGAAATACGTCTGAATTAACAAGAGTTTGATTGCATTGAATAATGCATACGCCTGCCGGGACCAGAGAAATAGTCCGAATTAACGAGGTTTTACTGTAATTCATTTCACATGGGGCTGACAAAAAACGACTTATGAGTTCTTGAATTTTAAGAGGTGCAAGAACAGCTAAGAAAACAATTGGTAAAGGTACAAAAGTTATTCTGTGAGAAACGAAATGAATGCTTGAGGTACACATTCTTGGATGTCACAATCATTATATGATGTTTTACTGCTGTGTGTTGACTTGTGTAATGCTTGCGCAACTTTGTGCAGCAAATTAAATATGTAATTTGGAGTTTTAAAGATGTGACTATACTTGTTTCTAAAGTTATTTGACATGACCTTTCTGTTAGCACTGTGATCGCAGGCTACGTGCCCAATTCTGGGAGATGGTCAATTTAATGAAGGGGGATTGCGTTGGCAAACTTGTTTCGTTGAAAAACGAATGACGAGAATTTCAGACTGTAATTTGCTGCTTGTGCAGGGGAGAGCGCCGAGCCCACTCCCACCTACCCGTTTGGCATCACCAGCCTGACGGACAAACACGAGCTGCTCCAGAAGAACGATGTGGTGCAGTTCCAGGTGGCCACCACGGGGTCGGGTGTGGAACGTGCTGTCAACGTTGTGGCTGTGCGAGCTCGGGTTCAGGTCAGCACTTTGTTTCTGTGATGCTAATTGAGTAATGTTGCATACCACTTTCGACAAATACAACCTGAATATACCAGCTTTTTTTTTTTACTTGTGATAGCAAGTTGGTGTTTGCAATGCTTCATGGAGTCTCTTATCTGAAGCCAGCCTTTTGTGTGTCATGTGGGCCTCCGAGATGGGTAATTGTGCAGAATTTTGCTTGAGGCAGTAATTCATGCTTAGCGTTTGCGCTGGTTTGTGAAACCACTTGCAACATGGTGACTCAGAATGCCTAAACATGCAGAATTTCACCTAAAGTTATACTTAATGTTTGCAATGATTTGTGAGGCCTCTTGTCTGAAATCTTTTGTGCGTCATATGGACCCTTCGAGATGTGTCAATTTCCTTGCTTTTTTTTTTTTGTTTTTTGTTTTTTTGCGTGCGAGGTCACTTTGCTACAAATCTATTTGCAGGCTACGGTAGAAGCTATCAAGGGCCAGTTCGGCTTCCTCTCTTACGAGGCCGAGGAGGGGCGCAAGCTGTTCTTCCACACGTCTGAGGTCAAGTCTGGTAACCACCTCCAAGTGGGTGACCGTGTCGAGTTTGTGGTTGTCTACAACCAGCGCACCAAGAAATACGCCGCCTGCAGTGTCATCAAAGTTGGGTATGCTGCTCTCACTACACTATTTTTGTGCGGGCTCTTTTGCGCATGCAGTTCTGTTGTGTCGGTGCAAGATCTCGAATCGGTGTTTAATAGCGGTGTGCGAATACCGAATAGTAGATTTCGAATCGAAATATCAAATTGAATTTTAATATGCAGAATATCAAATCAAATATTGAATATCCGAAAATTTATCACGAAGGCTATACTTACAAATTTTGATAAGAAAACATGGAGATGCACATGCTCAGGAGTCTCCTAGTATTTCATAACAAGCTATCAGTAACTTAGGTAAATAAAATCAAGATATATACAGTCAGCGGCTGATTTTCCAGATGCCCTATTTTTCAGACACGCCCGATAATTCGGATGCCTTCGAGCACTGCCACATACCCGATAGAGTGAATGTTCAAGAACCTCTGTAATTTCGAATGCAAAAAAACCTTCGCCGTTCAATTTTCTGGACTTCTTGTCATGTCCGAAACGGCCTCAGGTCTGAAACGGCATTAATCGAAAACACCACCGCCGCCATTTTATCTTGCTGCCTCAAAACGCCGTTCTTGCACGCAGATCCGCTGACAGCTGTAGCTACCACCGCGGCAACACGATGCCTAACTACTTCAATTTTCCCTATCAAGCTTCTCGCTGTTCGGTGCCATGTTTTTTCATTGAAACATCTCACCACTGTTAGCAATGGTGCTGTCTCCGCCTTTGTAATCCTCGCCAATGACTTCAAAGCTTGGAAAGCACGGTGCCGTGTGTAATGCCGGTTCCCAAAAGTCAGCTTCGCCTGAATACAGCAGTGTTACGCAGTGAAGCATACGCAAAGTATTCTGGTGAAGCATATCAAGAGTGGGAAGGGGCAAGTGTCACGGGGCATGGCATAGTACGAGCTACGATACGCCTGATAAGTGTACTGGCAGGCCTTCACAGCTATTTCGGACGTGCCTGTGGCAATTTGAGCACTTGGCGGGGGGGGGGGGGGGGGGGGGGCAATAAAAGACATGCATTCGTTTTTTTTTTTTTTTTTTTTCAGACTGCCCGATTTTTTGTACGTTTTCGTGGCTCCTAGGGAGTCCGAAAATCGGACGTTGACTGTATTGAATGTGGTGGTGAACAGCAGTTCGCTGTATATGTAGTGCAGCACTGTGTTTTTGCATGGGATTTCCAAGAGGATTCTGCAGCTGTTCTATAGACAATCATTCAATATATATCCGAGTTTGATATATCCAAGATCAAGTGCACAACATGAACTAGACACCATAGGACAGAACACATGGCTTGTCAAATACAGTAGGCTCTGGTTCATTCAATTATTCGGTTATTTCAATCGAGATGAAAGGTCTTTCCTGGTGCTCATACAATTCTATGGGCCCACAGCTCCGTTATTTCAAGCTCAACATTGACCTTCGAACTTAACCGGTCAAATTCGCTGCAGCACAGCCGTGTTAAGTGGTGAAGCGTACCGAAAAGGGAAAGGGGCCATTGTTTCGGAAACAAGTATACATTTCTTAATTGTACAAGCACGCACGTGCCGTCTGCAGTCACAGTACGAGCACCTAAACGCTTAATAAGCATACTGGCAGCCTTTCAGAGCTGTTTGGTGTTGCTGTGGCAGGTTGAGCCCTAGTTTCACCCGCCATGTGTGTCTCCTATATGAGACCGTTAATGTAGTCTAGTGCGTGTTCCTTAGTCACACGCGCGCACGCACACTATGCACCGAGAAACGGAGAAAAACCATCTGGGTTTTGGGAAAGCTAGCGATAAGGAAAGCGGCAAGATGAAAAAAGCTCTGGAAGTCGAGGGGAGGCTCAAAGCCAACGAAAGAGCAGGGGTGTATCTAAAGATCTGAAGGCCTGCCAGTGGACTTGTTTGGCATTTTGGTACTCGTACTGTGACTGGAGGTTGCACATGTGCGTGTGTAAATAAAGCAACATGTGCTGTGTCCCGTAATACTGGCACTTTTTCCAACTTCGTATATTTCACCAGCGTAAAATTGTAGTGCGGCGAACTAATAGAAGTTGACTACAGTGAAATCTCAATATAGCGAACTTCAGAGCACCGCAGCAAATTGTTTGTTATTCTGAAAGGTGACTGTAGAGAGAACCCCAAAATTAACCATTCTGCCCATCAGTTGTCCCCCACAGAGTGCAGTCCACTTATAACAATACCACATATAACGATGAGTCGAGATAAGAGTGTCAACTTATGATAACATTAGGGCTATGAGAAAAAAAAAACATATATAACGATATGTTAGTTCGCCGAATATCGGATAGAACGATCGAAATTTTCATTTGGGCAGCATTTTTTATGCAGAATAAGAGTGAAATTTGCGTTCCTAAGTTGCCTTTAAACGAGACGGCGCGAAAGCTTGCCTACACGAGTTCGTATCTGCCGATTGCGAACGAAAGCCATGGAGAGCATCGCAAGTTGACGCAGCGTGCACAAGATGGCGCCAGCTGCTTCGCGTCCGCGTCGATCGTGCGAGCGTCCGGAGAAGAGGGGAAGAAAGCGATAAGCGAGCGGCGCCTATGAAACCGGGAGCGCCACGATCATGAAAGCTAGAAGCAGTGACCATGCCAACCAATGCAAAAAGCGGGCTTTGTGTGCCAGGACCAAACCCCCATGGGCGAAACCAACACTGTGGAAACCGCTGACATTACCGAACTCCGGGGAGCTTTTCGCTACTGACGATGAAATAGGGGGTGCTTCGATGGACAAGTTTCCGAGTGCAGGCAGTGCTGTCTCGTGCTGCTAAGAAATCTACGACGAGGCGATCGTCGTGACAGACGGCGGCGTTGTGCGACGGAGGCGACGACAGCCGCGGCAGTGATGAGATTGGCAATGGCCCGTATTTGACACCGGCCCTGATGTTCAATCAAGTTGTCTATCGAGTCGCTCATTGAATTCATGCACGCTAAATTATGGCCGCCAGTGTTCGCGCAGCAGCTGGTCGCGATGCACACGGCGGTTGTGAATCCGAAAATTCTGCTAAAGCAAGTGGAGATTTCTATTTCAGCGTGCCTAACGATTGAAATGCTAATTAGAGGTATAAATAAACGTTTATTTTTCACAGCCTACTTTCTACAACGTCGATTTTTTATTGCAAGTGACAAATTTGGTTTTGGGACGGCAAAGATAGATTAGTTTTTTTTTTTTTGAACGGCAGTCTAGATATAGCGATGATCAGCTATAACGAACGGATTTTTCGTTTTTCTTGATATTGTCACACGCTAAGGCAAGATCAATCAACAGTACTAGCAGCCAGACCCGAAGAATGCCAGACACGAAAAGACGGTTCTCCAGCTGGCGCGGGATCTTCGACTTCGTCTTCTTCGCCGTTCTTGCTGGGCACGCAATGCTGATCGTTTGCTGGCTCAAAACACCAGGTGGCATTATTCCCCCTCCCAATGAAGCATCGACTCGATGCTCAACCACAAGACGTACACGGAAAGTACATAAATTAGGTAAGACACACAAAAAAAAATGGAAACGCGCTAGCCCATATACGGACATGAACACGAGGCGAAAAATGCGTTCTGTGGTCGGGAACAAAAAAACAATCGCTTCGCAGTTCTTCGGAGGATGTCGCGACTACAGCAAAAAAAGAAAAAAAAGTTTGTTCACCACTACACTGTATGAACATCACCGTGTGAAATACGGCTTGAGGCGGACGACATGTACAATCTCTGGGCGTGGTAATCGGCGCTTGGGTGATGACAGGTCTCCGTCTGGAATCACTTCATAGTTCACGTCACTGACACGCCTTAATACTCTGTACGGTCCGAAGTACTTGCTCAGGAGTTTCTCGCTGAGGCCTCGCCGTCTAATGGGGGTCCAAACCCAAACTTGGTCACCGGGCTCATAGGTAACTTGTCGATGGTGGAGATTGTACCTTATTGCATCTGTACACTGCTGCTGTCTTATGTGCACACGGGCCAGTTGACGTGCTTCCTCGGCGCGCTGAATGTACTTCTCGACGTCAGGGGCTAACTGGTCGGGCTGATCGATGTCGTCATACGGAATCATGGCGTCGAGCATAGTTTGAACATCTCGACCATAAACGAGGCGAAACGGCGTGAATCGTGTAGTTTCCTGCGTGGCAGTGTTGTACGCAAACGTTACGTACGGCAGGATTTCGTCCCACGTTTTGTGCTGCACATCCACGTACATAGAGATCATGTCTGCCAGTGTTCTGTTTAGTCTTTCTGTCAAGCCGTTAGTCTGAGGGTGGTATGCAGTGGCCTTTCGATGACTCGTGTAACTCAACTTAAAGATGTCGTCCAGAAGCTTCGCCGTAAACGCCGTCCCTCGGTCAGTGATGATGAATGACGGTGCGCCATGCCGAAGCACAATGTGATGCATAAAAAACTGGGCAACCTCAGATGCTGTCCCGCGTGGTAGTGCCTTCGTCTCAGCGTAACGCGTCAAGTAATCGGTTGCGACAATGATCCACTTATTGCCGGAGGAAGACAAGGGAAATGGGCCAAGAAGGTCCATTCCAACTTGATCAAACGGCGTACGCGGGGGGTCGATGGGTTGTAGAAGACCTGCAGGCTTGAAGGGTGGTGACTTGCGGCGCTGGCATTCACGACATCCTTTCACGTAGCGTTTGACGCAAGCAGTCAGTCTAGGCCAGTAGTACAGTTGTCGTACCCTGTCCAGAGTCCTTGAGTAGCCCAAGTGACCAGATGTCGGCTCGTCGTGGCAGGCTAATAGGATGTCGTCGCGAAGGTCTTGAGGCACTACTAGAAGATGTGGTTTGTCGCCGGCACCTGTGTTTCTTTTGTATAAGATGCCCTCTCGTAGGCAAAATGACGACAACCGCCGCGAAATAGGGCGAGGAATGGACGCGATGTCGCCTTCTAAGTGATCGATGATGGGCCTTAACTCAGCGTCCGATCGCTGTTTAGCGAGCAGATCCGGACGGCTGAGGGCTCCCAGGAAGGCGCTGTCATCTTCCTCGTCAGGATTCTGGGATTCAACAGGTGCTCGTGATAGCGTGTCAGCATCTTCATGTTTTCTGCCAGACTTGTATACGATGGTGATGTTAAATTCCTGGAGTCACAGACTCCAACGTGCCAATCGTCCAGAAGGGTCTCGGAGGTTGGCCAACCAGCACAAAGCGTGATGATCGGTCACAACTTTAAATGGCCGCCCGTAGAGATACGGCCTAAACTTTGTAGTAGCCCAAATGACCGCGAGGCACTCCTTCTCTGTGGTGGAATAATTGGACTCGGCGCGTGACAGAGTGCGGCTCGCGTAAGCTATAACTCGTTCAGTCCCGTCTTGCCTTTGCACCAGGATAGCTCCGAGACCAATATTGCTGGCGTCAGTGCGTACTTCTGTGTCAGCGTCCTCATCGAAATGACCGAGCACGGGAGGAGAAGACAATCGACGTTGTAGCTCGGCAAAGGCGGTCTGTTGTTCATCAGTCCAGAGGAATGGCGAGTCGTCACGCGTAAGGCGAAATAGCGGCTCTGCAATCTTCGAAAAATTTTCAATGAAGCGTCGATAATATGCGCACAAGCCCAAAAATCGTCTGACACTTTTCTTGTCGGTTGGAGCTGGAAAAGCAGCTACGGCAGCAGTCTTCTCGGGATCGGGCCGAACACCTGCCGCGCTCACGACGTGACCGAGAAACTTCAGTTCCTCGTAACCGAAATGGCATTTCTCTGGCTTGAGGGTAAGGTCAGCCGATCGAATGGCGTCGAGTACGTTCCGAAGGCGTCGAAGGTGCTCGTCAAAAGTTTCCGAAAAGACAACGACATCATCGAGATAGACGAGGCAGCTTTTCCATTTGAGGTCAGCGAGAACGGTATCCATCATTCGCTGGAATGTGGCTGGAGCGGAACAGAGGCCGAAAGGAAGTACTCTAAATTCGTAAAGGCCGTCCGGAGTCACAAAGGCAGTTTTCTCGCGGTCCCGCTCATCTACTTCAATTTGCCAGTAGCCACTTTTCAGATCGATAGAGGAGAAATACTTCGCGCGCCTCAGCCTGTCCAGAGAATCGTCGACACGAGGCAACGGGTATACGTCTTTCTTTGTGACGTTGTTTAGCTTCCGGTAGTCAACACAAAACCGAAGCGTGCCATCTTTCTTTTTAACAAGCACGACAGGCGACGACCAGGGACTGCATGAAGGCTGTATTACGCCGTCTTGAAGCATTTCCTTCACCTGCGTTTGAATGGCATGTCGTTCGGTCGGGGAAACACGATAAGGCTGCTGCCGTATGGGGTGCGCGTCGTCATAGGTGATGATACGGTGTTTAGTAATCGATGTTTGACGTATCTTCGACGACCGTGCAAAGCAAGAGTGGAATTCGAGCAACAGGTCACGCAGGGGTTGTTTGTTGTCTTCAGAAAGCGTTGCACTAATGTCGACGTTGCTTAGAGGTGCTTTAGTAGTGCCGATTGCCTGGGAAGCAAAACATTCAGTGACGTCGGCGATCGGGTCGGCGTAGGCGATGACAGTACCAGGGAAAAGGTGGCGGTGTTCGTAGCTGAAGTTCGTGACAAGAACGTCACAGTGACCATCATGGAGATCAATAAGGCTTCTTGCTACGCAAACACCTTGAGAAAGCAGGAGAGAGTGATTGCTTTCTGCGACCGCTTCACCGTGTAAGAGTCTGTCACATGCCACTTGAACCACGATACTTGCACGCGGTGGTAACGTGACAGCGTCGTCGATGACACGAAGAGGTGCTCGAGCGTGGATGGTGTTGGTCGTCGCAGCGGCGCTCTTTGTCGAGAAAGTGACGAGGCGTTGTCGAATGTCGATGATAGCTCCGTGCTCCCTGAGAAAGTCCATGCCGATGATTAGGTCACGAGAACACTGAGGGAGAATGCTCAAGCTGGCAACAAACGTAGAGCCGCGAATCTGTATTCGTGCCGTGCACATGCCGAGTGGTGTGACGATGTGCCCGCCAGCTGTACGAACTGGCGTTTGATTCCAAGGCGTCGTCACTTTCTTCAGAAGGGTGGCCAGTTTTTCGCTGATTATCGAATAATCTGCTCCAGTGTCCACTAAAGCAGTCACGTCACGACCGTCGAGCAATACAGGAATGTCCAAGGAAATTCGTCGTCTGTAATCAGCAGGTACTGTCGTCGTCGATGTATCGTCGGGTCGCGTACGGGTCAGCAGGGGTCCTTGAGTACGTCCAGACAGAGCGGCCTCGCCCCCGAAGGCCGCTGTGGTTAGTTTTCCCGGCGCGGACTGGGCGACCGACCCTGCACCACGCTCGAATACGTACGGCGAGTCGGAGAAAATCGCCGCGGCGAAGGGGAGCGTGACTGGTGTCGAGCTGATGAGGATCCGCGCTGCTGGGCAACGTATTCTTCAATCGCAGGAGGACGCTGGCCGAACCTAGGTCGCGGCGAGTTTGCCGAGAATCCGCGTAATCCGAGCTCTCGATAAGAGCACTGTCGGTAGACATGCCCAGCTTCACCACAGTGAAAGCAAAGCGGACGGCGATCAGGTGCCCGCCACACGTCTGATTTCCTTGGGGCCTGTCGGTGGTCGTGGTAATAAGAGGTCGCTTGGTCGGACTGTAGTATGGCCGGAGACGCGGTCCGAAGCGGGAAGGAAGGTGGGGCAGGTTGCCGCAAAGCTTGCGAATATGACATACGGGTGCTGTCAGTTCTTAGCGGTTGAGCGTCTGTGCTGAAGGGTGGTTCTCTTAACGCATGATGCACTTCGTCACGGACAACGCTGGACAAAGAGCTGAGCGTCGGCTGTGAGGGTACCGACAGTTTCTGCAGTTCTTCGCGGATAACGGACCGGATGAGCTCTCGAAAGAAATCGACGTGGCCCCCGAGAGCTCCGAAGAAGTCCGTAGGTGAGGCAGCGTTCACTTGGCGTTCGTATGATGGTGCCCGCTGCCGAAGAGTCTGTTCCCTGGTGACGGCCTCGGAAAGAAATTCTGACACAGTCTTTGGAGGACTGCGCACGAGACCGCCGAACAGCTGCTCTTTCACTCCGCGCATCAGGTACCGCACCTTCTTTTCTTCCGACATGCTGGGGTCGGCTCGTCGAAAGAGACGTGTCATGTCCTCGACGTACATTGCGACACCTTCATTCGGCATTTGTATACGGGACTGGAGATCACGCTCAGCTCGTTCTCGGCGATCAGGGCTCGCATACGTCTCAAAAAGACGGCGTTTGAATTCTTCCCAAGAAGTTAGGGCATCTGCACGGTTCTCATACCAAACACGTGCGCCATCGTTAAGGCTGAAATATACGTTTTTCAGTTTGTCTGCATCGTTCCACTTGTTGTACGAGGCAACACGTTCATAGTGCACCAGCCAATCTTCAACATCCTCATGCATGGCACCGTGGAAAGGATTCGGCGTTCGCGGACTAAGTAGCGTGCAATGAATCGGCGTAGTGCCTTCCATACCGGTTGGGGTGGTCGGAGCTGCCATTGTCTCTGGGAGGAGTCCAAACTCAGGGGCTTGTCCACGGATCCTTCTGCTGGCGCGGTGTACAGGCGTAACCACCGGTACAGCACTGGAGCTCCTGCTGCTCGGAGGGGTTTGGTGCATAGATTAGATTACCCAGCACCTCCACCAGTTTGTCACGCGCTAAGGCAAGATCAATCAACAGTACTAGCAGCCAGACCCGAAGAATGCCAGACACGAAAAGACGGTTCTCCAGCTGGCGCGGGATCTTCGACTTCGTCGTCTTCTTCGCCGTTCTTGCTGGGCACGCAATGCTGATCGTTTGCTGGCTCAAAACACCAGGTGGCAATATCAATATAAGTGGACTGCACTGTATCATCAGCCAATCACGGAAATGTCGCTGTTGGCTTTCAGCCCGCACTGTTGCTATTTTCCATAATTTCGCTGCCACACACCACCGAAGCACTGCAGAGTAGGAGTGGCGTGAAAGAGGCACTGACGGCGAAAAAATTGCTGATAAAGAGGAAGCTCCATGTCGCCTTCAAAGCGCAAAGTTTTTTTTTTTTTTCTCTTCCACATTTCTTTTCATGGGACACCGCAATTGCCTCGCTTGGGACACTTGAACTATTCCAAAGTGCAAGCGTGTGTGCACGTCACCGTCTGGGAAGTCCGACTGTGTGGCATCGTCATGAGCACAAAGGTTGGGTTACATTGCTCCGTGCACATAGCTGGTATGGTCGGCCGCAGGAAGAAGTGCAAAAGAATGAAAAAGCGTGCGTAGAAAGAAGGGTGAAAGAAGACAACGTGCCTCCAATGCTAGGCAACACTTGTCTGGGTGGAGCATGCGCTTGCAAAACCTGATGCATTGTTGCCTCCACAATAGAAGAAAAAGTCCCCTCCCACGTGTTTCTCTCCCGGCGCTGTTTCCAAACCAATGCACCGCGGCGTACGCTTTATGCACCTTGTTGTCTGCTAGCCTACTATTCCTGCTGCCGTAAAGGACACATGGAAAGCTAAGAATCCCCACATTTCAAAATTCGTAGTACTGAGGTGTTAACGTGACAAAGAAACTGAATAACGACGTTTATTCTGAAAAGTTCAGTATTCTGAAGTTCATATTACTGAAATCTTCTTACATTGAAACTATTAAGTAGTCATCAAGGGATTTATAGAAAGTTTGTTAATGTGGCGTTATAGTAACAAGATTTCACTGTATGAAGTTTTTTTAGGGAAGCATGTAATTTCAAAGCCTATGACAGCACTAGTGCTGACAATGTCTTCAAGAAGGCCTTTCCTAAGCGCTTTGCACAGCGTTGAGCAGACAGATGGGTTTAAAGCGCGTATGACCACAAATGCATCTTTTCATACATAATGCTTGATCTTTGCAGTGAATCGCAGCCAACACAACGTCCGGAGCGTCTCGTGAGCCGGCTACGGACCCTCTCCACTGAGGACTCCGGTCCGCGCATCATCATCGTTCGTCAACCCCGCGGTCCAGACGGCACCAATGGGTTTGCCAGCCGCGGAACGGAAGCGAACCCAACGGCCGCTGAAACGCTCTTTGAAGAGTCCGAGGAGGCCGTGGAGTCTGATGAAGGAGGGGATGGAAATTCTCAAGACGAAGCCGAAGACGTGGCCAAGCCCGATGAAACAGAAGTCGCTGACAACACACTCAGTGCTATGGCTCCAGCGGAGGCCGAAGTTCAGGCCTAAAGGTTTAGGCTTAGTGAAAGAAGTCGAGAGATTTTTTCTTTTTCTCTTCTTTTCGTGTTCCCTATTGGCTGTGGCGCCGGCATCATTTTCTTTTGGTGCGGAAAAAAAAAAACAGTGGGTGCAACGAGACTTCATATTATTTCCTTCTGCATGCCGCCATTTCTAGGTTTTGCGTTTAAGCGCATCCCTGGCAAGTTTGTTTTTTTCCTTTCTTTTCTTTCCTCTGTCATTTTATGGAAATGAAAAGAAAAAAGAAGTGGCAAATCTTATGTATTCTCTTGTTGAGTTGAGCATGAATGATTGCGTGTGCATGTGTGGGTGTGTCTTTTTTTTTTAAGTGTTTTTCTTCTACAAGTCTCATTGGGCGCAAGTTTCTTTCAGCGGAACTTTTAAGGTCTTTGGAATTGAAGTCAGAATTGTGAGGAAAAAAGAACTGTGTGATTGCTGTCTTGTAGCGTTTAAAGCAATGGTGTAAGTGATGTGTGCATTTCTCTTCTCCACGGCTCCAGTCTTGTTTCTGAGGTCTTGTCTCGGCTCGGATTTTGTCCTATCAAGATTTTTCCCCTCCCACCTGTTTCAAAGGTACAACTGTTCTGCATGCTCGTTTTGAAACTTGGAAGTGGCACTGTGTGAAAGAGCCGAGGCAGTCCATTCTGTTTTTTTTTTTTTTTTTTTTTGCATTTTCTTTTTCTTTTTTTTTTGCATTTCAGCTGCACACTTGGTACGCACTCTTGTGGGTGCCTGAGCTATGTGATTTTAAATTTTTTTCTGTCGTGATTTCATGCTTCTTTCTTAGGTCAACTTTTCATTTTTTTTTCTTTCAAGTCCTGAGTGTTGAATTCGTTAATTTTTTTTTCCTGCGGTGGTCTGTAGGAGTCGCAGAACAATTCCAAGTCTTTCTGTGTGTCTGTTCATGCATATCCAAGCAACGAACGATGATGAAAGTTAAAAAAATGTGCTGCCTGGTTTTGATCAACCACGATATTTCTTTCCATTCCCGCCCCTCGTCAAACCGTGGTGTTCCACCCCTTAAACTTTCTGCCTCCACAACTATGATGCCGCCCTAATACCTTCTCACGAAAGCAATGCCCTTTGGGGGTAATACTCAAGGCAATATGGCTGACTTTCTTTTTTCTCTAGTTGCACTACTAACCTTCATTCTTTTTGCCAATGTGGCTATGAGTTCTCTCGCTTCTTAATACATGACTCATGGTAAGCCCCCCATAAATGTCTCTCTTCTAGTATGAGCATGAGTTGGAAAAGCAGCACAATATTGGCTTGCCAATTTTTTGACAAAGTTGTGTATGGGCAACAAATTTAAAGTGAGAAATAAGGAACATGGAAGGAAACTACACTGATAATGATAACTGCCTTGGTCCCAGCATAATTGTAGGCAATGCCACACAATATTGGCTTGCCAATCTGCAACAACATTGCTTTTGGGAACCATATCTAAAGAGAGGAATGATCAACATGGAAGAGAACTCTTGCACTGGTCCGTTTTTTTTTTATTCCTGTGATAACGTGCAACAAAAATCTAAATATTGGCAGTGCTGTACTTTAGTCTGGTTTACTTAGCAATGCGAGTAACATTTTTGGTATGGTCTACCCTTAAGGAAATGTGTGACACTCTTTCGTAGCAGTTGTGTTCTTAGTTGCATTGAGTAGTGAGACCTTGCTGAGTGTTAGCACACCCATCCAATGTGCTGAGTGCCACGACATTGCTGTGTTTGGGAAAACTTTTGCAGTGAGAATGAGTAGTGAATGGCCTCGACTTCCAAATAGTTTCTGGTGTTCCGGTCAGTGTCTGTGTCCTCCTCTTCAGTTTTGATGCTTAGCTCTCGATAGCATGGCGCTGTCACATGTTTAGGTTTTGTATGTTTTGCTGCCTGTACGGAGGTGTTTCGATTTGTGTTTCTTCATTTCTTCATAACCTTGCTATAACGTTGAGGCCTTCTTTTAAGGTCGTCAGCTATACATTATTTGCTTTATTTACATTCGTTGAGTTTATCTGTTAACTTCGCTGCCTTGAGAAGTTTTTGTTCTCTTGGATGCGGTGGTGTAGAGCTGGGGTAAATTTTTCACGCTGAAGATACAGGTGGCTCTGGGACCTATACGACATGTTGTACCCTCCCCCATTAGAATGAAAATATGGAAGGAAGGTTTGCACATTTCTCAATTGGCAGCATTTTAGGAGTGTTCAGACCCTGTTTGTAGCCTAGGATTCACTCAGTACTGTATTGGAATGTCAGGGAAAAGGGAAACATCCTTGTATTAATTTTTCTCGTTTTCTGAGTTTGCTGTAGTGTATTGATGTTTGTGTTGCTCTTTTTTTTTCTGATATGAGCCTGAATTTTGGCAGGTTCTTCAGCATCCTCTATTGGAACTAAGTTTGACAACTCTGTACTATATTGTGCTAAGAGTTGTTTCTTTGTAAGGCATTTTAGTCTTTGAGGCATTCACGTGCTGAGCCGAGCAAACGTTCATTGCCCGGTTTATTACCACCTTTTTGTCTGCGTAGAACATTTGAGCTTTGTCGGCGCTCGAGAGGCAGGCAATGCCTGTTTGCAGAGTGGAGTTGATGGATGGAAGTGTTTAAAAAAATGTGTGTACTGTCTTTTAATATAGCACAGCATTATGCAAATTATTGGTGGTGCCCAAGTAGCTCTGGAAACTGGGCCACAACTGTTGCAGTGTTGGGCGATATTGGCATGGCCCGTAAAATCCCAGAAAAGAAGAAAATGCACGGCATTGGACCAGTGATGCCTGGTATTGTGTCTACACAGCTTTACATATGACCTTTGTTGGCCTTGCTACTGGGCTGCTAGGGCAATGTTCGAAACAGTGCTCATTACTGCCTTGTTAATATCATGTCTATAGTATTGGAATTGGAGTGTATTCATATTTGCTGGAAAAGACCATCTTTTCTTCGTAAAGCTGTATTTCATGTGTGGCTTATTTTCGTTTATTTTCACATTGCTGCTTTGAACGTTGTGGTACTCGACTCTTCGAGTTAGCATTTTCAATTGCACACACATTAAGAGGAGTACTGCAAGTTCTTTAGCGCCGATCATATCTTCTAACTCTATTGCTGTTCTTGAAAATTCTTGCGCAGTATCGCTGTAGCAGATTGATTCTGTTATAGTATATACTTGTATTCTATCCCTACTGGAAAGGTTCTGTATCCATTGTAATAACGTTTTCCCCATTCCGATTGGAAGTGATACAGACTCCATATAACTTTCACATGCTTTTTGTATGAGTAATGCAGAATATGTACTGAATTATGAGACGCTTATCAAACTTTTTTAGTGGGGCACTTATTCATTTGCTTTAGCCTGCAGACTTCATTAGCTGCCATGATTGTGTGCAGTAAATCATTGCAGGCAGATAAGTTGCCTTATTTCTCCTACAGGCGCTGCGTGCTTTTAGTTAACATCCACTTTTGTAGCATGGCTTTGGTACTGAAAAATCTATTTGCATTCTCAAAAAATTAAGTTTTCGTGTTGTTTATATATGTAAATGATGCACAGGTAACTGTAGAGACCTGCATTGTTCTTTCTAGGAACAACTCCGGGAGCAGGAAATTAAGAGAATGTGTTTGGAATTTTCATGGCAAGGTCAGCTGTATGCAGAAGGAAGTCTGGCCCGATTGCTTACAGAAATCGTATTTTTGGAAGTTCGACACGCACGCTTGAACGAAGCCTTGTAAATTTTGAATGAAGAGCTGTCTGGTTTGCGCGCGGAAAGTATCGCTTGAATTTGGAGAAAAACTTGCATGCTCTGAAAGGAACATGTGAAAAAGGTTTCGCCAAGAGTGTGTGCAACACTTTGAAAAATCACGTACTGTTCCCCAGTGCATTGCTGTCAAGACTGTTCACATGTGCCGCACGGGCGCCGTGTGGAGGTACATTGTCTAAATGCTCTCCTATTTGCTTCTTTCAAATGTTTTGCTTTTTTTTTTTTCCAGATGTTGCGAGTGTTTACTTGCTGCTCAAAATCAAATGCAAGGAGTCCTTTTTTTTTCTTTCTGGTATACGATTGCTTTTGGTAGTGAAATGTCAGTCTTATCAGTAAAAATTAGGTGTCGTTGAAAACACTGGTCGCCAGTTCACTTGTTGTGTCAGCAAGGTTCCTTTCCCAGTGCCCGGTCAATGCAGGCATGGCCATATGGTACCAACAAAAGCGAACGGCCACAGAGTGACCGGAAAGAAGCGACTACTTTGTATAAAGGGCTGAGGAAAGAGGATTACTAATGAATTTGTCGCGCTTTTTTTTTTCCCCAGCATACTTATCCCAGACAAATCTGGTCTAACGGAGCTCTGAGAAATCGTGGAAGGGGTCATCTGTGGTTTAAATCAAGGATGTCTCGTAATTTTAAAGGAGCCCTCTTTATTCTTTGTCCAGTGTTTCTAAATGCTGTGGTCTTTTCAGATTGCGCGCAAGAAGTGTCTTTGTGTGGAAAGACATTAAAGAAATGTTTCTAGCCAACCTTGTTGCTTCATGGTTCTAACGATAAGACATCTGGCGCGACATCTGTGTTAGCTGGTGGCATGCTTGGGTGTCATAAGTGGTCATGACATATACCCCCCTCTCTTGTGCCTGACCAATTCTACGCATTTAGAGAACTGATGCTGGATTGAAATTTGCATTTAAACAAACAAAGTGTGTAAGTAATATGCTTTGGTAATCTAGACTAGCAGCAATATGGAAGATGCATTACAGTGTGATTCATTGGCCCATGTGGATTTGCAGCGGTGATAAAGGCATTTAGTTAAGAAAGTGAAAACAGGTTCAGAGCTGACAGTGACACCCAAATATGACATTGTTTCATAAACTGAATACCAATACCCCCCCCCCCCCCCCCAAAAAAAAAAAATAGAATGAAAAGTGATGTGGATCCCATGCACTCGGGGAATCAATGTAAGCAAAGCATTCTGTGCTGTTTGCTTTTATCGACAATAATTAGCAGTGATGTTGATGGCCAATGTTTAATTTCTTCAACGTTTAGTCCAATATGAGAGGTGAGTTGATGTACCTTGCGTGCACCGCTGCAGCTAGCCTGTGTAGTACACAGAACACACAGGGAGACTTGTTTGATTTGTTGCGAGCCATTTTTCATAACCTCTGGAAGGTTGATCATTGTCATTGTCTTGCATGGCACATTGCATCGTGGCAGGACTTTAATTATGGGGCTGTACGTACGAAAACCATAGTTGGATTATGAGGCACGCTGTAGTGGCAGACTCCGGATTAATTTTCCTTAGTGGCTCGTTGCGCGATGGCCTTAAAAAAAAAAAAAAAAAAACGCGGCGTCTAGTCGAGTGGTACAAAAAGATCACGTGGTCACAGAGGCACGCTCGTCCCACTGCTCGCGCGTCGTCTTCCACAGTCGGATCCGATGCCGCTCATGCCAGCGTTCCTACACTGCCCCTCCCTCTACGAAGGCGCTGACGGCACTGGCCCACTGCCAGTCGGTGCGTACCTGATTTCGGTGAGTGCTGTCGTGCGCTCCGATGGACGAACCTTTGGACGTCCACGCAAGTACGCGAACGAGGCCGAGGCACGTGATGCGAGTGAGTGAGTGAAAGAACTTTATTGGAGGTACGGCGAGGACGCGAACTCGTCGCGCACCCAGCTAGTCCCACGTCGAGACCGGCGGGTCTAGCCCGCCGGTCGCGGACACGCCGGACAGCCAGTGCACGTGATGCGACAAATGATACAAGACAACGCGAAATCAATAGCATTAAGTTTCGTAAAACGAGGCGTCATCGGGAACACACCGCAATGCTTTCGCATTCATCCACGACTTTTTCACACCTTGGCGTTCTTTAACAGGCACCTATAAACTCTGAATGCACGCGTGGTTTTTTTTTATTTCGGTCCCGACGAAATGCAGCTGCCACGGTCGGAATCGAACCCACGTCACACAAGTGTTGAGTAGGGGTCCGACCGCTGCCGTAGTGTCGCCCAGACCCTACAGTGCCTCTGCACGCCCGGCGTCGTTTGTCGGCTTGACAAATTTGCACGGCGGTTATTTTTCAGAAATAGCAGAAACGTACCCTACCGTAGCTTGAACTTAAATTTATCCAGCCTTCTCACGTCACCTTTTCAACTGCGAGCTAAGAGTAGCAAGGTTCGTTTGTTCGCTCGTATCGCGACTGCGTTGGTTCTACCCATTCTCTGGCCCGTGGTCCCTGCCTCATCTCTACTATTCTATCTACCTCCCCTCTGGACTTGTACGTTAGCAGAAAGGTAAGCACTGCAGTTTCTGCAATGCTTTGTGCGGGGTCACGGATAATTAAAGATGTCAAGAGGAGGCTAGTGCGGCAATGCCCAGGGAGCTGCAGATGGTATTGTGCACATGTTATGTGTGGAAAGGTCGAAGCGTGTTTATCACGTCGCCTTTCCTCTCTGCCTCGCTCCTGCCA
This sequence comes from Dermacentor silvarum, assembly GCF_013339745.2. Taxonomy (NCBI): domain Eukaryota; kingdom Metazoa; phylum Arthropoda; class Arachnida; order Ixodida; family Ixodidae; genus Dermacentor; species Dermacentor silvarum. The sequence continues at coordinate 91,886,817 of NC_051162.1, forward strand.
TGTATATGCAAGCAACCACCCCTCTACGCGACGTAAAACCCCTCCATTCTGGAAAGCAGTGACACTCTCCTCCTCGTGTGCGCTTTCCTCCTAAATTCTTCTCGGATTTCACTCTCCCAGGGCCGGTGCGTTGCGCACGGGCCGCTTTTCAGGCCAGCGGCCGCCGAGCGCCATGGAAGAATCAATGCGCGCGCTTGTTTCAGTTATCGTCGATTAAAGGCGCTAAAATGACGCGTGATGGGCGCACGCGCGATACAGCCAAAAATGCGGGAGCCTGTACATTTTGCCAGAAATAAGGGGTCAAATGCAATGTGCGTAGCTCGTCCTCTGTGACAAGCCGCGAATAAAGAGCGTCAGTTACGCGATTTTCTTTCTTGTTGCTGGCTGTTTACTGCACAGCGGATGCCTACATAACATTTAGTAGCGGTTAAGTGATAGTGTGTTCATGCGGAACATAGGCGCCGACTACGGAGGGGGGGGGGGGGGGGGCTCTGGGGCTCAAGCCCCCTCCGGAATTTTCCAGGGGGGGCTAAGCCCTTCCCGGAGATCCGTAGCCTACCCCGCCCCTAAAATGTCATCACCGGAGTTCTGTTATCCACATAATTTGAGGATTCTCTTGCGTTGCCTCCACATTTTCACTTTTGTTGTGGCTAAAAGCTTATGGCACCATTGTTGGCGTGGACGTGCACGGCTTTTAATTTATACTTTCCCTTTATTTCGGCAAATCCTGACAATAGGAGGACAAGCGCATTAGAAGCACCAGCGGCGGCTACCTCATCCGTGTTCCCTCACTTTAACATTTTTTTTTTCATTTCCACTGACAACATCATGCACAGACACAATATATTTAAATATATACAAAGGGCAAAGTTTATTATATTTTTTAAAGAGAAGGAGGCAGCCAACTAAATGGATAGCCTATACCTAGAGAATGAATATGTTGATGTATGCTCACCTCACTTCAAATTACTTTGCGTGCTTTTTTGACCCTGAAAAAACCTGCAGACTTCAGTGAACCCTTCGGCAGAGTCTTCTATCAACGGCGTGTGAAAAGCACGTGAGAATCCTCAATATTGACTGTCTTTCCAGTAGGCAATGCTAATGACTGGCGACAAAATAAAATTTAAAAATCTCTTCTAATTATTTACAACATTTACGCATTAGGGATGGAAACATGGCATCTTGCATGCAGAGGCCATAAATACGGGGTGTTTCAGAAAACACTTTAAAAAAATTTTTAAAGCTTGCCTGTGGCAGATAGCACAATTCCAGTTCATGAGGTGGTCTACTCGAAGAGGTGGACATTACTTGCACAAAAAATTGAAATGCATAATCGACTAATTAAAAAAATCGCCAATTAAGTTTTTAACATATTAACTTATGGCTCGTGTTGCAATTTACAAATTCTAGCCGTGGAATTCGCAAGGTGGATGCACTAGGAACTAATTCTCAGGATGGCACCAGTCTCGAGATATTAATTGCCGAACATTGCGGAAAAATGCATTGGCGTTCCAGTTACTTTTGCGCTTACCCGCCGTGGTTGTTTAGTGGCTATGGTGTTGAACTGCTAAGCATGATGTCGTGGGATCAAATCACGGCCACGGCGGCTGCATTTCGATGGGGCGAAATGCTAGAACACCCGTATACTTAGATTTAAGTGCTCGTTAAAGAACCTCAGGTGGTATAAATTATTCCAGAGTCCTCCACTACGGCGTGCCTCATAATCAGATCGTGGTTTTGGCACGTAAAATCTCATAATTTATTCTTTTCATATTTTTGTGCTTTCATGCATAAAACGACGTTTTGTTGAGAAAGTGACTGGCATGCCAATGTATTTTTCCCCAAAGTTAGAGAATTAATATCTCGACACTGGTGTCAGCCTGAGATTTAGTTCAAAGTGGATCCGCACTCCACGGCTAGAATTTGTAAATTGCAACATGGGCCATAAGGTGGGCCAACATGGGCCATAAGGCATAAGGCCACGGGTCATAAGCTAAAAACTTAATTGGTTAATTTTGTTAGTTAGTCGAATATGCATTTCAATTTTTTCTGCAAATAATGCCCGCCTCTTCGAGTAGACGAGCTCATGATCTAGAATTGTACTATCTGCTACAGGCCACCTTTAAAATTTTGGAAACTGTTCGCTGAAACACCTTGTATATAGAATTTACTCAGTAACCGAAATGATGCCAAACCAGATTCACTCAAAATCAGAATAAATAGAAGTCTAGATTTGATGCTCGTAGTTGGAAAAATAAGGTCAAATGGCCCTGTCCCATGAAAGGCTCGTCAAAATTGCCACAGAAAAGTGTGGCCATTACACGAGTCTATACGTTAGCTATAGTGGCCATATAAATTATACTAAACATTCACGTAACATTAAAATAGTAAGCGTAGTGGACATAGTAAGCACGGACCATGTAAACCTGTAAATATCTCACTGGATGACCTCGAGCAATCGCTTTCACAACGCAAGCATTGTGAAGAACGCAGCGGAGGCGAACGGTTCGTACAGCCGCGCGATTCACCGCAACTCGGAAAATTAGATTCATCATCATTATCTACCTATTTTATGTCCATTACTGACGGCCTCTCTGAGTGATCTGCAATGACCTCTGTCGCTTAACTCTGCAACACTAGGGACGCAGAAAGACAACCCGGCAAGGAAGACAGAGCGCATGAAGTTAGCAGCCATCCCTGGTCACCCTTTATCATTGCACCCCACCATTGATTACCAAGAATTAGATATGACACGCGTCAGCCGCGCACAGTCATTCACAGTTACGGCAGGGCTAGAGGAGAAGACGCGTGCTCTCCTTCCCATTTGCGTTTGATTACGTGACCTACAACTAACCCGAATATTGAGCGCGTGGGAAATAATGCCATCAAGCCGCCATCCTTTTCGGCTCACTATTACGTGCTTTTTCCCGCAGCCACAGGGTATGGGTCGCTCATGTATATGGCTTTTGGATTTAATGCGGGACATCACGGCGACGACAACCGCGACAATTTGCCAGAACTTCCAATATAAGTGCATTCGCCATACAGCTAGCAATAGAAAATTTTTGGCAGAGGATATATATATATATATATATATATATATTACCCTCTGCTAACAATTTTCTATTTCCAGCTATATATATATATATATATATATATATATATATATATATATGTTAGTGTGTGTGTGTGTGTGTGTGTGTATGGGTAGGTTTCGGAAAGCTGGTCGGGCCCCAGCCCCCCCCCCCCCCCCCCCCCGGAAAAATGAAAACTTTCCGCCTATGATTCGGAACGTCACAAACTGAAGAGTGGGTGCCTTCAGCATGCGTTAGAAAATCAGGCCACATCAATTCGTGCATAAGAACTTAACATTATTTGGTTTGACAGGAAACCATTTCTTATGCGTAATTTGTTTCTGTTCAAGCCATTCGCCGCCGGCGTTCCGGAATTTCCGACACTTAATTCTAAGGAACTAATAAAAAAAGAGCGAGTGCTAATTAATGAATGAAAAAAAAATTGCTCAGAGGTTCGTAGGCGTGATTAAGTGTTCATGACTGGTAAGCGATTCGCAAAAAGAAAAAAAAATGCTCTCGGACTTTAGCCTCGGAGTAGTTATTGTGACCTGAATGCGTTCTTTTCTTATTGGGGAACGTAATTTTATGAGATAAATGCAGCCCCCAAGGACACGACAGCAAGATTTTAATGAACACAAAATTTAACTTGCACTGAATACGTGCGCAATGTACTGTGCCCAGTGAACTAACACCTTGCATGAAAGCTCACTGCACTGGTTACCAGACCCGACCAACAATTCGCGAGATTATTTTTTTTACAGAAAATTAATAACTAAAGTACTCGCTGGAAACATTTTTAAACACCCACACAAAATGTAACTTTTATTTATGACTATTGAGAGAAGTACAGTACTTTTGCAATTCTGGCTTGCAAAAATTATAAAGATCTTCGTGAAACTTTACCTACTAGTATTAAAGAAGTACAGTACTTGCCTCGCAAAGAACAGAGTGTTTCGAAGGTGCGAAGTCTTTTCTTCCGTTGTTGTGCAGCCATTGTTTTCGCCGCATGACGTCCCGTTTTCATCCGGGATTGCAAACAACGCTAGTCCCTTTTCCCGCCTGCTGCTGCATTGAAAAGCGCAGCAGCCAGGCATTCTTCCGCCAAACGAAGCTCACCTAAGTTGCAAAACGCACGTTCGCCGTGGCAGCGCGATCAACACATGGCCTGCGAATGGCGGCAGGAAAAAAGTAAAAAAAAAATAGCTAAAGCAAGTTTCATGACGTCTCCTTGACGTGGGGTCAGCTGATAGGGTGGTTTCGCGCGCGCAGCCAATCAGCGCGCGGGAAGCGTAAGCGTGGCGACAGCGAGGAGGAACAGTTACTTAAGGTAGAGTTTAAGGCACTCGAACCCACGGCCTTGAGTTGTGCCCACCTTGTGACGAACACCATTGGTCACGTGACGTCGCGACGTCGCGGCGCTTCTGCTGACGTGGCCACTCGAGTCACGTGACTCCGCCAGTGGAGCCACCGGACGTCGCCGCGCTTCTGCTGACGTGGCCGCTCGAGTCCCGATGAGTCACGTGACTCCACCAATGGCGTTGTCGCAATTACACAATGCGTCAAAACGTTTCGGTCGTGCAGTTAATGACTGAAAGAGCATAGGCATCGCGCGGTGGTCTCAATGCTTTCCCATTCATCTACGTAGGGATAACTAAGTGCCCCTTGAATTTTTTAAACTCAAACTTAATAGTTATGTATTACTGAGAATGTTCTCGCGATTATGAAAATCGGCCACTAGCATATGTGGACCTACTGCTTTCGATGACGCTGCATGACGACATTGCGGATGTGAGGGACTGTTCACTGGTTTTCAGACGAGATTGTAAATCCACTGCTGCATGCAGTGCAATAATATTTGGCTCTCATGTTCACAGGAGCTTCGTTAATAGATGGGCACCGTTTTTTTACTATGTTCAAAAAGTGTTTCAGGGCCCCTTCAACTAAGCAGTGGGTGTGAAAACTGAGAAATACGCCGCAATTGACGACAACGTGACAATGTTTCGTGAAAATCTGATTTAAAAAATTCGCCTGTGTATGCACTTTCATTGCTGAGTTCCTTCATGGGAGCAACAAATCTTAACAGGTAAATTACTTCCGTCACCTGAACTGAAACACGGCATATTCACTCCCTCCCCCTCACCCCATTTCAACCTCGTGTAATCGGGCGAGACGTTCAGTTCATTTCGTCGTTTCGAGGTTTTCAGTGCATTAGTCAACGAGTATGCGTTGGGAGAATGGAAAGTACTTCGTTAAATCGAAAACTTCGAACAATTGGGTTTCGTTAAATCGAGGCTTGACTGTATCGAGATCCTTGTCTGCACAGAATACTTAGTTTTCGAAAGTGCGTACATACATCGAGAATTCTTCGAAATATCACCCCGAGCTGTGTGCGTTGTTGGCGATGACCGCAGTGGACGACCCCCCACACTTGATTGTTCCGCTCCGTGTCACGACTTTCCATTTAAATCAATTCCTCGCCGCTTTTCCCTAGGATGGCGCTACGATCGCGGGGCGCCCCGCGCAGCGCCCGAATAATCGTCTCTAAATGACCGGGGACTTCCCGTGGCTTGCGGAATCACTTTGCGCGCACATATGTGCGGGCAGCTGGGCCAACTGTCGATCCTAATTCATCGTTTGCGGGCAGATCGTGCTTAGAATGCTCGAAATCGCTCCAGCGCTGAAGAGCGAAGAAAGAAAACAAAAAAGTGGCTTGAGAGAGCACATACGATCTATCTTCCCTGCCGAGCTGATCGCGTGAGAGACACGTACGTGAGTACGTACACGACAGGAGGGCCGCAATTTTGCCGTACCATTCCGTAGCCGGATGAGTCGGATGATCTCGCGATAGAGATAGGCGAGCATTTGTGTGGTTGCCTACGATTGCTAGTATCCCCTTCAACATACCTGGCCAGGGTGCGCACAGCGCCGTCTTGCGCTTCTCATGAATGAATTCCTTTCCGTTTCTACTACGCGCGTACACGTGTCTTTCTCTTACGACGCAGTCTCGTATCGTGGTTGTAGAATCGTAGTCGTGAGTTCGGGGGTTCCGACGTCCGTACACGTACACGCCGCATCCACTTGCAGGACTCGTACTGTGGCTACAGGGAGACGCTGGGTGGTGGGGTGCTTTCCCGCTCCGCAATCGTGTGACGATTATGGGAGCGCCCAAACGTGCTCTCACGACTCCCGAGATCCGTTGCGGAGCGTTAAATGTGCGCTTTTATTTGGCTAGCGCGATATTGCGAGAGTACAATTAAACTCGGTCCGCCTCCGTAGCTCGCCAGTGCGGATTTCGTTGGTCCCATTGCTTGCGCACCCAATGGAGCCACAGCGGGCGTGCAGGGACGGTTCGGTCCGCTTGAAAAAAAAAAAAAAAAAAAAAAGTGGACCGGAAGCTTATTAGTGAGCAATATAGGATGCAGAATGCCGAGCGTCGGCCTGCCGTCTGGACCACCCAGAGAGTCATGCAGCTGTATGGCACGTCGTACGCACACAATCTCTCCAATACTATTACCCAGCTGTATGCTTAGAAGCATTCAAGCTGTTAGACTGTGAAGGATTAGTAGTGCGAGTCAACGGGGAACGTTTCGGCAACTTGTTGTTTGCAGATGACGTCGTCCTGTTCAGCAACGCTGGAAATTACTTGCAACAAATGGTTGAAGGACCTTAGCCGGCAAGGTACCATTCGAATAAGTTTGAAGATTAGTACGCAAGACGAAGGTAACGTTCAGTAGCCTGCCAAGAGAACGAGAATTCGTGATTAACATTCAGCCTCCAGAATCGTTGCAAGAGCAGGTTTATCTAGGCCAATTAGTCGCCGCGGTCCGTTACAGAAGAATAAAAGTGGATTGGAACGTATCCGGCAGGCATTACCACGCCATGACCAGCAGCTATATACCTCTGTCCGTGAAGAGAAAGGTGTACAGTGATAGCATTCAACCGGTTAGCTCGAAGACTTCTCCACTTCTTACTTTTCGCTTCCCGTGATATCCATAAAAGGAAAGCAGGATTCCAAATTAGCTTGTACTTGCTAACCAGGCTTCAGCTGACGTCATCGTATCAGGAAAGAAAAACTATAAAAATTGTCATTAGATCAGTTTATACTGGTAAAGTATTCTTGACACTCTGTTCCCTAACATTCCTTTCTTTGCTTTCTCTCTCTTTCTCCCTACTTGCATCCGTATGGAGGAATAAACGCTGGTTAACAGCGAAGAAAATGACGGCCAGAATTGCTCTCGTTGAGCTTCACCCCCGAGTACCCTATTGTGACGTCATTGAGTTCAAGGATCAACGGCGAATATCTCAGCAACCTTCGCTTTGCAGATGACGCCCTAGTCAGCAACAATGGGGACGAATTACAACAAATGATTGAGGACCTTAACCGCGAAGGTGTAAGAGTAAATTCCGTTCTAGATGAATACGCAGAAGAGAAAGATAATGATCAATAGCCTGGCAAGGGAACAAGAATTCAGGATCGCCAGTCCGCCTCTAGAGTCTGCAATGGAGTACGTTTATCTAGGTCAATTACTCACAGGGGACCCTGATCACGAGAAGGAAATTTACAGAAGAATAAAATTGGGTTGGAGTACATACGGCAGGCATTGCCAAATCCTCACTGGGAGCTTACCTCGGTCGTTCAAAAGAAAAGTGTACAATCATTGCATTCTACCGGTGCTAACATATGGGGCAGAAACTTGGAGGTTTACAACGAAGCTCGAGAACAAGTTAAGAACCGCACAAAGAGCGAGGGAACGTAAAATGTTAGGCCTAACGTTAAGAGACAGGAAGAGAGCGGTGTGGATCAGAGAGAAAACGGGGATAGCCGATATTCTAAGTTGACATTAAGAGAAAAAGAAAATGGAGCTGGGCAGGCCATGTAATACGTAGGATGGATACCCGGTGGACCATTAGAGTTACAGAATGGATACCAAGAGAAGGGAAGCGCAGTCGAGGACGGCAGAAAACTTGGTGGGGTGATGAAGTTAGGAAATTTGCAGGCCCAAGTTGGAATCAGCTAGCGCAAGACAGGGGGGTTATTGGAGATCGCAGGGAGAGGCCTTCGCCCTGTAGTGAACATAAATATAGGCTGATGATGATGATGATGATGATGATGATTTCAAGCTAAGTTCTCATATTTGGGTACACACACACACACACATCTCAACGGACGTCTCTTCGGTATCGGCTGCCGCTGCCCACAAGATGAGGGGAGAGGGGGGAAGGAAGGGGGAGGGCTCCCGTCTATCAAGCGTGCGGTCTCTCCTGTGCGGTTCGGCTACTACCGCGCGGGGTCATTTTCAATTTTCCACTGGAGCCTGACACGCGCGCGCGCGCACACACACTGAAGCGGAAAATGAATGTGCCAACCGGCAACCCCGTCACCCATACGCTTCCCCATCCTCCGCCGCTTCTTTCCCCTCGACTGCTGCATCCGAACCATGACATTGCCTTGACGGCCGTTCAAAACTAGTCCGCACGATACTGGCCGCATCTTCGCCACTGCTAAAGAACAACCGCAGAAAAACAATCAAGTAGCCCCTTTTCGAGAGGAACCGCGAACCTACCGCTCTGCCCACACCGCCCCTTTCCTTCATTTCCTCTTTCCACTTTCTATCCCTCTCCACATCCCCTTCTGTTTCCGCTAGGCACAGCGGCCGCGTATACACCGTAGCCATTCTCTTCGATGCAGGTGCTGCCTGTGAAAGAGAGAGAGATATTGTGGTTGTGAAGAGGAAGAGGAGTGAATGCCGCCTGCGTAACTCACCTATAAGGCCCGCTTTAAGTATTTGTGAGAGAAGCGGAGAGATAAAGGGCAAAGTTCAGAGCGGAAGCGATACGTGTGTGCTTCCCACGCGGCCACTCGGGCTGCGCTAGGCGCTTTACTTAACTCGAGCTACTATGAGGGTGATACGTTGTAGACAATCACAGCGCGCTGTACGATACTGGATGGAGTTCCGGGCAAGTTGGTGTATTCAGGTAAAACGCGCTGACGAGGAAGACAAGCTTCTTTGTCGAAACGTTGGCTTCGGCGATTTATGCGTTCCGTGTTCTAGCACTGTTAATCGCTATCGGTTATCGTACGTTGCATTGGATTCTGTGGGTTTTACGTGCCAGAACCGCAATTTGATTATGAGGCACGCTGTAGTGGAGGACTCCGGATTAATTTTGACCGCAATGCGCGGGACATGGGCTCAGTTTTCGTTATTGAAAGTCGCTATTTAAAGGGACACTAAAGACAAAAATAAGGTGCGCTGTATTGATAAATTGCACTTCAACCCCCCAAAAATAAGACAGTCAGCGGCGATGTAACGCTTTCACGCTCGAAAAAAAAAAACACTTTTATGTAGCACGTATTGAGCAACAGAAATCTGCATCGGGAGTTTTTCATGTTGCCCTACAATTTTCTCATTGATACGTTTTATCTAATTAGGATATTTGAGAAGTTGAATAATTAATTAAGACTAAATATATAATTAGGCATAATGCAAAAAATAATCTGAGTATCTCCAAGCGATGGCAAACATTACCTTGGTTCTGTCTAGTTACGTGGCATATGCATATTTTAAAAAATCTTGGTGCATATGATAGTTGGGACACCCTGTATGATCGCCACCATGCACGCGACGGAGTTATCTGCTTCACTTTACCAACCACACGCCGGGTGATATTAAAGTGAGGAACTGGGGAGAGTATTTAGAAATAAGGTTAAACAAGGCGTCCCCGAGAAACAAATAAGTTGACACTGCGCATGTGAGGAACGTACCAGAATTACATAGTATATCTCTAGTGCCCACGGTACCTGTTGGCAATATGGTGGTTCAATCAGAATGGTAATGATGGATAGCGCATAGATTCGCCTAAAACTTCGTCTTTCTTGCTTCAGACGACTTTGTGACTTTGCAAAATTGATCAGTTTCGGCGAAGCTTTGCGTTACGAATTCAACGATCCGGAATTTACATATATACACGTGCATGTGCTAAGTGGCTTATTGCCGTAGGCTGTCTTTAGAATGATAATTGCTTGGAAGTTCAGAAATGCTAGGCGTAATAAGTAACGCCACAAGAACGTCTGAATAAAGCCACAAGCAGGAAGATTAGACAAATCCATGTTCAATATCCCAGCATTCTCACGGTAGCTACTGCACGATCACCCCGCCAGGGTTAATTCCTCTGGGTGATTTTGGTGGGAAACTCAATGGAACGAAGGGCGTCTTTGCGAGCTCGGAAAAGCGCGAAATCTCTCTGCGAGGCGACGGTACGGCGCGTGCGTTGCGTTCCCGGGTTCACGACTGCCGGCATTGGCACGCACGCTCTCGCGGATCGCGGCGCTCGACCCCTCCCTCCCCGATCTTCGGGCCCGCGCGCCGAGTAACCCCGGATGAACGTGACCCCCGGTCGGTCGGTCGATTGCCCTTTGATCGGCGCCGCAGATAAAAGGGAGCCGCCGATCTCTGGCTGCATGCGGCGTGCGTGCGCTGTACCCGTGCTGTGTCTGTACGTGTGTGGCGTGCGAGGTCTGTGAGCGCATGCGCTGCTGACCCTGTTGAGTGCGATGGTGCGGAGGCGAACCAGCGCTGCGCGTTAGTAGTCAAACTGCCTTCCGATAATTGCATGTACGGCGCGGCGGCGGCGATGTAGCGGTCTTCTAGTTTAATTGAGAAGTTGAGAGAGGAGTGGCCGCGGATCACACGATCACGCAGCCGAACGCGCGGGCTCTTAGAACAGCACGCTTTGAAAACCCGTGCGGTGTGTAGTTCGGTAGGGAACAATGACACGCATCAGTCCCCATGCTTTACCGGACTTTAGTATCACTGGTGCGACGTCGTATAGTGCGTGAGGTTGGCAATAAACTTCGTTGCCACGTCTATGTACTTCTGAGAATGCGGTAGGAAGTATACATCGTTGTTCGACTCCGAGCGAAATTGTACAATCGGTGACAACCTCCGAATTTGCGTCTTCGGGGACAACCTAAGAATGACAACCTAAATAGGAGTTAAATCCCAAGTAAATGCGAGTTACAAACCTAAGAGCACTGCTGCTAGACTCTGATAATTTGTATAGACGAGCCAACCAATTGCAAGTTCGATCGATCGTATCATTTCCGTGACGTCATGGTGGAGGCGAAGTTCTTGCAATATCCGGGAACTATGTTTTTGGGAAGCGGAGGGACACAAAGGGTAGATGCAGTGCGTTTTTTTTTTTTAGGGGGGGGGGGGAGAGCGGAGGTTGTACTGAATTCATAAGTTGACGGCTGGAGGATCGGCTAAGATATCGACTGTTCAGCCGGATGCCAAGCGTTGATGTTTATATTGTTTATGTTGATTCCTCGTCAACATGGCAACATACCCACGAGGGTGATTGGCGACACAAATGGGAAATAAAGTATGGTGAATTACATAAGAAATAAGTCAACTTAAATGAAATAAGGATATTTTAGAAAGTAAGTTAATAAACCTATTTAATGAAAAAAAATAAAGTAAACTTTTGTGCTCCGCGGGCAGGGTCTAATTCATCGTCAACGCCGGAGTGGTGACGCTGTAAAACAATTCCAGGAGTGTTTTCTTACTTGGAATGCGCATTCGCAAACTCGCCAAAGTAGGACGCTTTTGCAATGATTGATAAGAATAAGGGGATCCGAAGGGCTCCATTTCTTATGAGTCAAAACCCTATGAAGTAACGGGCAATGAAGCCAGAAGGAAGCGTGTGAGGAAGTTAATGGTTATGTACGAGTAGAATTGAATCGTGGTTACAATAACCTAACGAAAAATGAAAGTGGACGAAAATATAACTTGCAGCATTTGGATGGAGTGGAACCCGCATCTCTCGCATTACGCGTGCGGTGCGTTTGTAGGCTTTTTTTTGTGTGTTGGTACAGGCTTAACAACTTTACTGACGTGCACAGCATTGTCAACATATGCAAATGAATACCTATAATATTTCTGGGCTGAGGCGACAATATTCGCCACCTCTTCAATTCCCCCTGAATTCGGCCACGCGAGCGATGCGTTATTAAAATGCTCGATCGCAATGAATCCGAACTACCGCGCATGGAATCCGTACAGCGTCGCGGCTCTCACCCCAGCGTTAAAATCCCTATATAAGAAAAGTACCGCCATCCTTTGATAAACGCCGCTTCTCTCTCTCCTGTATCTCCGATTGGACGATGATAGCGCGCGCTTTTCACTTCTTTATAGTTTCTTTTTTTTCCGCCTCAGAGCCATGTTGAAAGTCCTCTGCGCAGCCGCAGTCGCCGGCGGCGGCGCGCGCCCGGTCTGAAAGCTTCAACGTGGACTTTCTAGGTGCGCCACCGTCGACTTGGCTTTCGCAAGCAAAAAGTAAACAAAAAAGCAAGCGCTTTAGGAGAGGAGGCGGCGGAGGAAAGAGTAGATGGCGGTACTTTTCTTATACTGACCCTTTTCGCGGAGCAGTTTGTTTTAGAAAAACGAGATGGCGCTTACGGCGGCGCGCCATACGTCTCCTCAGCGACCGTGCACAAATACGAAACCATTTCCGCTTCTACCTTGCTTTTGTGCGATCAGCTGTCGGATATGCAACTGAGTTTTCGCTAAGGCACTGTGCTCCGTTCACTCTGGTTTGAATCCTGTGGATTGAAGACGTGTGCAATAGTTGGCTGCAAAAATAGTGACTGGCATATTAAGGAATGTAATGAATATGTGGGGCCAAGTTCGCGGACCGCTGCTGCAATTGTCCGTACGTGTTTCCGGTACTTCAAGATGTACGGCTCACCTCGAGGATACACAAATTTGCTCATCCGCCTGCGTTGTATTGCTAACCTTCAAAGAAAGGGCTTCAGCCCCGGTACGTCGGCAAGAGTGAGTACTGCTCGGTAAACAAGGATAACGGGAGTAGCGCCGCCTCTAGGTTTCGCGCACAGTATTTACACACATCTACCCCAACCAGCACGAAAACTTACACCCACTCTTTCGCCAACGTGTCAACAATAAGTGAATAGATGCACACTTGAATATATGTGCACTATATACGCACAATAAGTGATGGTACTACGTGAATAGCGCACGAATGGAAGCTGAATGTTTCGTGACGGTCCACAAGAGTAAGCGAGTTACTCGCGATAATACGCATTTGCTACAAGGTATTGCAATGTGCAGAACAGCTACGTTTCACGCCTTGTGCGCAGCAAGAACAAATCTATCGGAACTGAGCACAGCTGCGAGCGATTAGGCAGAAAATAATCAGATAGAGGCCGCACCGAGGAACTTCACTGAGTCAGAAACTGACAAGCCGCTGCTTCAAAATATTTGCCTAATAAAGTACAAAGAACAAAACACACTAATCCTGATTCAATTCATGAGCGGAGTGTTTGGATAGCTTGAAATACATATTTAGCCCCGCTTTTAGAACAAGCACAATTTACGCTGCTTGCGCCGTTTGGACATAGGTTAATCAGCTCCGAAAGCGCTTTTGCATGTTCTCTGAAGCTGTGATCAAAGCTTCGTGTCGTTCACCCAGTCACCGTTAACGATATCTCCCAAAACAGAGGTTTTCTAAGCCGCGCCGGCGTCATACATGCACCTCCATTGTAAACAAGGAGGCAACGGAGGCAGTTGAGGCAAGCAATGGACGCGTCACCACGTGATCAAACATGGCAGCGCCCACGGGATCACCGCGAAAAGGGTCAACAGGGACTTTACCCAGCGTTGGGTTTTCAACACCGTACTCGCTCATTCTCCCCTCCGCACTGACTACAACGATGTGGGAGACGCAAAACACTACATCCGGATATGGTATAGGTTCTTCCATGCAGAACCGAAGAGATTGGAGAGCTTTAGCATGTCCAGTATTACGGTATAAGCAATGGCGTTTGCGTAATACCGGGTTACCGTACGCTAGTAGAGACACCTGGTGACGCTTCATCTAACCACAATGCCTTACAGACACGTTTTTGTGTTCCACGGATGTTCTTATTGTCGAAAAAAAAAAGCGCTTAAAAAGGCCACGTGCTCACGATTACGCCGCTTCCGAAAATTTACATCAGCAGCGAAGTAGTATAAACTTGGTTACTGCAATAACTCTTTGTTTGTCTGGTTGAGCTCTGCACCATTAGGTGGCGCCACGAATCCGGACGTTCACGTTTACGCCTTCGCTAACCCGCCTATCCGCAAACGGCATAGTGTATACCGGCATGCCGGAAAGGTGTACGGCAGCGACAACACTTGTACCGACACCTTCTGACGCGAAGTTTAATTAGAAAGCACGTAAAGCCAATACTGCAGTGACCTTTCATATTCTGCTTAATTGCTGGTGTAAAGTGTTGGTTGTGACATAATCGTTAACATGCAGTTCTTTTATGATTTTCCTTCGATTATAAAAAGAAGACTCACGCAACACAAAAATGTTTCAAATGTGTTGTAGTTAGACAAAGCGTCCCAAGATCTCGCTATCAGCTTTGCTACCGCCATCCTGTTCTTCCGGTATAGCCCAGTAAATTGCAAAAGGTAAAAAGTTTTACGGACAAGCTAAAGCTCTTTATTGTTTGTAAGAGGGTGGAAATATTCGCTATTTTGAATACTAATCGAATGGCCTTTCTTCCCGAATAGCCCTTCTTTTTTACGAGCGCAGAACATTTATTTCGATTCCAAGAGCATCTGGTTGGTAATACGTACCTTACGGAGGAATCGCCGTCATATATAGTCATTGACGCACAGTGGCCACTTGAAACGCGGGCCGGCGCTACCGCACACTTCATTTGAGTCAAGATGTAGTGCCGAGTTGCAGAAACGTTCAAGAATGCGCTTGTCAGGCTGCATCGGGTTGTTCACTGCGATAGGTATACGTATGTTAAGTCGAACTTGTTCTCACACGGGTATGCGCTTCTCTCGCTGCTTCTGCACGGGCTTTCGTCTTGGGAGGCCATCTTGACAGTACGCGCCACCCAGGCCCGCTCTGCGTATGCTCCTCCCAGCCGTGAACGTGAACTTCAGCATAACTTGCAAAGGGTTATGTTAGAATAAAACTAATCCGCAGTAACAACGTGTCATTACTCACCGGTCCTGCGTAGTCCTGCGGCCGCTGAAGCGACGTCTACCGCTCGCTGCCCTCCGTCTCAGGCCCAGTATAGTGAAGCAAAAGAACATGTACTGCATAAATCAAAGGGGGAAAATTATACACAGGTTTACAGTACAGGCGCGTCTTCGTTGCTAGGCAACACCTGGCTGGGCGGAGCATACGCAGAGCGAGCCCACGTGACACATATCATATTGTAAACAGCAAAGATCGCTTTCATTTTCTCTTCTCTCTGGCGATTGCGGAACGCTCTCTGACTCGACCCCGCCGTGGATTCTCTCACAACCCTTTCAGTCACCGTGCGCACGTTTGCACTCGCGGCTTTCGTCTAGAGTCTGTCCAGTAGCGAGAAAAAAATTACCCGCGCCGCGGTAACCCAGTGGCTTTGTCGTTGCACTGCTGAACTCGAGGTCATGGGTTTGAATCCGGCAGCGGCGATCGCATCTCGATGGATGCGGAATGCCAAAACGCCCGTGCATCGTGCACGGGGTGCATGTTAAAGAACCCCAGGCGGTTAAAATCAATCCGGAGCCGTCCCCCACAACGGCGTGTCTCATAATCAGATCCCGTCTTTCTTGGCACTTAAGACAGCGGGATGTAATTTCAACTTTTGATTTAGAAAGAAATCGCGCTCCTTCAGCTTCGCGTCAATTGAACCCCCTGGATACTGAACGTGTCTCCCTCATTTCACTTCGACGCTGTGCGTATCGCTAGATACGAATACTTTACTGTGGTCCTAACGAGGCATGGATTAGGCCGGCGACCGGGTCGTAGGACTCCGGCTGGGTCATTCTGGACTAGCTCTTGGCTGTCGCCAAGGGCGAGCAGCTCCTGTAGGACGGCTCTGAATACGCCCGCCCCTCCTCCCTCCGTAATCCTTCCTAATCCACCTAACAGGTGGATTAGGATTAGGATTATCTCAAGAAAAAGAAAGAAAATAAAACATTTCACCACTGTTTATCACCGGCACTGAAGGCACTAGCCATGTTTTTACGAGATGTTAGACGTGAAGCGTTGCGTCAGCCAAAGTGAAAGAATGGCCTTTCCTTCCTCGTAATGCCTGTAGCCAATAATTAGCTTTTGTTTTTTGAGACGGTAATTAAGTTATAAAGAACACGCAACATGATTGACTGCATTAAATCGATATTTAGTTACTCTATACTTACGAGGACCAACTAGAAGATGCTCAAGGAATCATCCTATACCGACTTTACTTTTTTTGAAGGGAGTCTGTAACGTGCTGTAATTCAGAAAAATATGCAAATTTAACACATGCAGATATTAAAGTAAATATGGGGTTTGACGTGCCAAAACCACGATCTAATTATGAGGCACGCCGTAGCGAGTGACTCCGGAAAATATCGACCACCTGGGGTTCTTTAACGCGCACCTAAATCTAAGTACACGGGTGTTGTCTCATTTCGCCCCCATCGAAATGCGGCCGCCGTGGCCGGGATTCGATCCCGCGACCTCGTGCTTAGCAGCCCAACACCATGTAGATATCGACAATCCATCATTATTCGTGGTTGGAAGGAGGAGGATACCTTCTGCACCCGGCCTTCAATTACTCCATCTTCGACACTTAAAACGCCAGTTGCCAATTTTCTTGAGTTCGTGCATTTAATTAAATTTTGCCGTATTCGCAAAGGACGATGACCCGACGCAAGAAGCGTTGCTAATCCGCCGTGTTTGCAGAAAGCGCCGCAACTTGGCGCCACCATCGCTGCTGGTGCGGTCGACGTCTTCCGTGTGCCGGTAATCGGTAAACCGCAATGCGCTTACCGAAAGGTGCGCTTTGCTTCGACAGTTGCATATGGAGTCAGGAATCTATATGCTGACTTCAAGTTTTCGCGAAGTTTTAGTTTTTTAATGTAACATGTCTAGCTACGTCTGATATCGTTCTTGCGTTAGAAGACACTTTTTTCCCCTTTTAGGAGACGCGTTATGTGTTACGCGCCTAAGTGCTATACGTTGCGAAACGCGGCGCAAAGGATGAACAGTTACAGGCGGAATGCCGCAAAGTCAAATGTCAGAAATCTATTGCAATAGGAGAAGATCATTGAACAGTTCCTTGCATGCGCTTGGGCATAAAATATTACTACACGCGTCACTTGTGTCTTTGCATAGCATTTATTTAAACGTTCATGAAAGCTTCGCCTAACGTTGATTCCAACAAGTGGGTTGGATCTGCCATATATATATTTCACGCTGTTGCAGGCAGTCGCTCTTTGAACATTCGTAAGCATACTCGGATGAGAATTCACCGTCACACGCTATTCAGCGCAGAGCAAACGAGTGTTACAACGCGCGCAAGTTAGTCTGTCATTCGCCCATTTATGTTTTTCTCTCTGTCCGCGGAGGTTCGTGAATCTGCGTACATCCAAAATTCCACGTGTCCTAGTTTATTTTTTTTTCTTCTTAATTTTTCTCCGCTTTTAGTTGCGCGCAGGAATCCGCTTACCGCATTCGCGCGAACTTAGGGAGCGCCTGAAACAAACTTGTGCACCCGGGACTTTGTTTCAACGGAAACTTTTCGAGAGCGGTTTTTACGCTACGGGTGTGGATACATTTTATTTTTGTTTTATCCGAGTATAACCTAATGCAAGAATTGATAAGTTTTTAAGTTTCTTTTGTCTTATATTAATAATCCAGTGCAATATGGGTAACTGTTGCCACCAAACGGAGAGAACTCTCTGCATTGTCATCTTACTACTACTACTATACTACTACTAGCTATTACTACTACTATTGCTACTACTAATAATACTGATAGCCACAGTTGTAAGCATGCCACTTGCCCGTCTTTGGCTACGTTATTCATGAGGAAAGAAAATCGTCTGTTAACGTCAAAGCATTGGCTAGTTGGTTCTTCATTTTCAGGCAGGAAACGCGCGAAGGACGAAGACAAAATGAAGGCACATAAAAAGTCCGCAAACTAGGGTCCGCGCCATATTTAAAAAGCAACACCGACGATACGCTACGTTGTCATCCTTTTATGTTCCTTTACGCATCGTCCTATAGTCCTGAGCGCTATCGCCGCCTGAGAACGACAAGCGTACCAACTACATGGCCAACACCATCAAAAATACTTCCTACAGTTAAACAAGGCCATTGGTGAGAGAAACATGAACGACGCGCTTACCTGAATCAGAATTAAAGCAGAACCGCACAGGAGCTGTCAGAAAAGTGAATATGTTATAAACAGTAGGTGCGACACTCATAATTTGCTTATATAATTTACTGACCTATGTATACGCGCTATGAAGATTTACTCAGTTGAGTGTCTCCTTTGGTCCTAATTTTAACATGTTGAAGATGATCAAGGTAGAGAAGCGCCGTCTCATAATGTAGCTTTAAGTAGACGGGTACGCGCTTTAAATAATTATTTTCAACACTGATTGTGGCATGTGTGAACATAGAAAAAGAACTATACAAAATATTTAGCTAAGTTATATCGGACACTATAGCATGTGGGTCCACATGCATGTGCAAAGCACTGAACAATAATGTAATGACGCAGTGATCCTTAGTCTGGTTATTGAAATAACGCCAACAAAACGAACAGTAGTGAACACATAAAAGTGTGAAGAACACTTAACAAGGTAAAGATACATAGAAATCCAATGGCTTATAAACTACATACATACATACATACAAATACATCCATACATACATACGAACGAACTTACCTACTACATACCTACCTACCTACCTACCTACCTACTACTACCTACCGACATACCTAACTACATACCTACCTACCTACCTACCTACCGACCTAACATACCTACCTACCTACCTAACTACCTACTACCTACCTACCTACCTACCTACCTACCTACCTCCATACTCTACCTACCTGCCTGCCTACCTGACTGCCTGCCTGCCTGCCTGCCTGCCTACCTGCCTCCTGACTGCCTCCTGCCTCCTGCCTCCTGCCTGCCTGCCTGCCTGGCCTGCCTGCCTGCCTGCCTGCCTGCCTTCCTGCCTGCCTGCCTGCCTGCCTGCCTGCCTGCCTGCCTGCCTGCCTGCCTGCCTGCCTGCCTGCCTGCCTGCCTGCCTGCCTGCCTGCCTGCCTGCCTGCCTGCCTGCCTGCCTGCCTGCCTGCCTGCCTGCCTGCCTGCCTGCCTGCCTGCCTGCCTGCCTGCCTGCCTGCCTGCCTGCCTGCCTGCCTGCCTGCCTGCCTGCCTGCCTGCCTGCCTGCCTGCCTGCCTGCCTGCCTGCCTGCCTGCCTGCCTGCCTGCCTGCCTGCCTGCCTGCCTGCCTGCCTGCCTGCCTGCCTGCCTGCCTGCCTGCCTGCCTGCCTGCCTGCCTGCCTGCCTGCCTGCCTGCCTGCCTGCCTGCCTGCCTGCCTGCCTGCCTGCCTGCCTGCCTGCCTGCCTGCCTGCCTGCCTGCCTGCCTGCCTGCCTGCCTGCCTGCCTGCCTGCCTGCCTGCCTGCCTGCCTGCCTGCCTGCCTGCCTGCCTGCCTGCCTGCCTGCCTGCCTGCCTGCCTGCCTGCCTGCCTGCCTGCCTGCCTGCCTGCCTGCCTGCCTGCCTGCCTGCCTGCCTGCCTGCCTGCCTGCCTGCCTGCCTGCCTGCCTGCCTGCCTGCCTGCCTGCCTGCCTGCCTGCCTGCCTGCCTGCCGCCTGCCTGCCTGCCTGCCTGCCTGCCTGCCTGCCTGCCTGCCTGCCTGCCTGCCTGCCTGCCTGCCTGCCTGCCTGCCTGCCTGCCTGCCTGCCTGCCTGCCTGCCTGCCTGCCTGCCTGCCTGCCTGCCTGCCTGCCTGCCTGCCTGCCTGCCTGCCTGCCTGCCTGCCTGCCTGCCTGCCTGCCTGCCTGCCTGCCTGCCTGCCTGCCTGCCTGCCTGCCTGCCTGCCTGCCTGCCTGCCTGCCTGCCTGCCTGCCTGCCTGCCTGCCTGCCTGCCTGCCTGCCTGCCTGCCTGCCTGCCTGCCTGCTGCCTGCCTGCCTGCCTGCCTGCCTGCCTGCCTGCCTGCCTGCCTGCCTGCCTGCCTGCCTGCCTGCCTGCCTGCCTGCCTGCCTGCCTGCCTGCCTGCCTGCCTGCCTGCCTGCCTGCTGCCTGCCTGCCTGCCTGCCTGCCTCCCTACCTACCTACCCCCTACCTCCTACCTATACCTACCTCCCTACCTACCTACCTACCTACTATCCCTACCTACCTCCTCCCTACCTACCTACCTACCTCCCTACCTACCCCTACCCCCTACTACCTACTCCCTACCCCCCTACCTACTACCTACTACACCTACTACCTACCTACTCCTCCCTACCTCCTACCTACCCCTACCTACTACTACCTCCTACCTATACCTCCTACTACCTACCTACCCTACTACCTACCTACCTACCTACCTACCTACTACTACCTACTCCCTACCTGCCTGCCTGCTGCCTGCCTGCCTGCCTGCCTCCTGCCTGCCTGCTGCCTGCCTACCTACCTACCTACCTACCTACCTACCTACCTACCTACCTACCTACCTACCTACCTCCCTACCTACTACCTACCTACCTACCTACCTACCTACCTACCACCTACCTACCTACCTACCTTACCTACCTACCTACCTACCTACCTACCTACCTACCTACCTACCTACTACCTACCTACCTACCTACCTACCTACCTACCTACCTACCTACCTACCTACCTACCTACCTACCTACCTACCTACCTACCTACCTACCTACCTACCTACCTACCTACCTACCTACCTACCTACCTACCTACCTACCTACCTACCTACCTCCTACCTACCTACCTACCTACCTACCTACCTACTACCTACCTACCTACCTACCTACCTACCTACCTACCTACCTACCTACCTACCTACCTACCTACCTACCTACCTACATACATACATACATACATACATACATACATACATACATACATACATACATACTGACTTTCACTAGTTTGGCATTAGCATTCTATTGTTGAGAATGAGGCCACGGGCTCGCTTCCTGAATCCTGCTTACGCTGGGATAGGACAGAAAAAAAAAACGCGCATGCCCTGAACATTTGGTGCACTTAGATAACCCCAAGTTGTCAAAAATAGATTTGGAGCTCCCACTATGCCATCTCTCACGCGTTGCTTTAGTCGTTAAACCACATCAGTCAATATAATAGTTAGTATCATGATAGTATACTCGGCAGGCTGAAAAAATAAGCTTCAGAAGAAGCGATGCACCGCGCAACAAGTGAACAAGTGATAAAACGAAAAAAAAAGATGATATAGGCTTAAGGTGAAGAGTTAGGAAGACCAGTGGTGTGGACTAGAAACAAAACGGGGGTAGCCGATATTTTATAGTTCAGATTGAGAGGAAGAAATGGAGTCGGGAAGGCCATGTAATGCAAAGGGCGGGTAACCGGCGGTTTACTATAGAGCTACGGAATGGCTGCCAAGGGAAGGGAAGCGCAGTCGAGGATGGCAGAGAACTGCATAGTGCGAGGGCATTACCGAATTTGCAGGCATAAAAAGGTAGGAGCTGGCGCAAGACAGGGGTCATTGAATATCAGTGGCAAATGCCTTCGTTCTGCAATGTACACAAATAGGCTGCTGCTGCTGCTGATGATGATGATGAGTGCACTCGTGCTTAGGATAACCCAAACAAAAGTTTTACTTAAGATAACGCTGGGTGCACCGTGGCTATCAAGTCGCGTAGTTCGTGGTTTCTAAACGCACATGCAAGTGCGGGAAGGCCTATGTTCGCGTTAATACGGTACATTCTCGCTAAGTCACAGCCCTCGCGTCCTTTAGACGCGCTATGCAGAGCAAGTTTTCTTCGCATTACTGTTTTCTTGGTTTGTTGGCTCTACGCATCTATCGCGAAGAACGTCCACAAACTCGTTAGGCAAAGCAGTTTCCGGCGCTTTCGCCACTCGCAACGCCGGCGCGCCGAGCTAACGAGGTGCCGAAGACGTAGAAGAAGAGGAAATGTAGGCCACGTTTCGTGCCGGCGGTGTTTGCCTGATGCCTTCTCCTCTTCCAGCCGTGCAGGCGAGGCGTGTGTGCGCACGGCTCGGACGTTTTCCATCCACGAGATGCGCCGCGCGGACGGCGACGCTGGAGACTTTGATCAGGTGTTCCCGCGAGAGCGGCAGCACCTGATTGGACTGCTGACGGAGGCGTTTGTTTTCGCACCTTATACCGGGTGATACACTCGGCCGACTGCGCTAAATCAGCAAAACGGCCCGAGGACGATTTTTGCTTACGCTGCATGTATGCGTTTTGTTCGAGTTGTTCGGCATCGAGCGATGCCGAGTCAGCGCTCAAGGCCTTTGCGTGCGCCCACGTTTGACCCTATCTATCTATCTATCTATCTATCTATCTATCTATCTATCTATCTATCTATCTATCTATCTATCTATCTATCTATCTATCTTCTATCTATCTATCTATCTATCTATCTATCTATCTATCTATCTGTCTGTCTGTCTGTCTGTCTGTCTGTCTGTCTGTCTGTCTGTCTGTCTGTCTGTCTGTCTGTCTGTCTGTCTGTCTGTCTGTCTGTCTGTCTGTCTGGTCTGTCTGTCTGTCTGTCTGTCTGTCTGTCTGTCTGTCTGTCTGTCTGTCTGTCTGTCTGTCTGTCTGTCTGTCTGTCTGTCTGTCTGTCTGTCTGTCTGTCTGTCTGTCTGTCTGTCTGTCTGTCTGTCTGTCTGTCTGTCTGTCTGTCTGTCTGTCTGTCTGTCTGTCTGTCTGTCTGTCTGTCTGTCCGTCCGTCCGTCCGTCCGTCCGTCCGTCCGTCCGTCCGTCCGTCCGTCCGTCCGTCCGTCCGTCCGTCCGTCCGTCCGTCCGTCCGTCCGTCCGTCCGTCCGTCCGTCCGTCCGTCCGTCCGTCCGTCCGTCCGTCCGTCCGTCCGTCCGTCCGTCCGTCCGTCCGTCCGTCCGTCCGTCCGTCCGTCCGTCCGTCCGTCCGTCCGTCCGTCCGTCCGTTCCGTCCGTCCGTCGTCCGTCCGTCCGTCCGTCCGTCCGTCCGTCCGTCGTCTATCTATCTATCTATCTATCTATCTATCTATCTATCTATCTATCTATCTATCTATCTATCTATCTATCTATCTATCTATCTATCTATCTATCTATCTGTGTCTGTCTGACGCAGGCTAATGCGGACAATGTGGCGTTTATATGCTCAGATAGGAGAAAGAGAGATAAAGAAAAGAGATAAAAGGCAGGGAAGTCATCCAGACAAGCGCCCGGTTTGCCACCCTACACTGGCGGTAAGGGAAAGGGGGAATAGAAAATGGAACAGCGAGAAACAAAGAGAGAATTAGCACAGCGCGCGCACCGCCGGACGCACAGCAGTATACTATACACTCGACCGTTGAGGCCGGTCTTCCTCAAAAACTGCAGTATCGCACGAATAGAGAGATAATTTATTTGAAGGAAGGCAGAGAGGTCGGCCTGAGCTAGCATGCTCATAGCACGAATAGCTTTCTGCGCCATCGACGGATGTGGTCAGGGTCCAATAACCTTTGTTTCATAAAATGTTCTGCTAGAGTTCAGTCGGCTTAGTGCGGTCTGTAAAGATCTGCGCTGGATGTCGTACCGAGGGCACGTACACAGTATGTGTTCGATGGTTTCTTCAGAACCACAGGTGTTGCACATTCTCAGTATTACACATTCCAAGACGGAAAGGATACGCGTTAGCAAATGCCACACCAATCCATAGGCTGTATAGAACAGTTTTGCATCTCCGCGCGAGAGGCTAGTATGGCACTTGGTGCCGTAACAATGTGTCAATGGGCACATAGGCCCCAATTAGACATGTTGGGAGAGCTCCCGAAATCGTTGTGCGGCCAAGCAAACGAAGTTATCTAGCAGCGTCAGTCCTTGACAGTGAAAACGAAATAGTCTGCGTGCATCCGTGGGCACACTGGGCAGCCTTATCAGTGAGGTCGTTACCGACAATGCCACAATGACCCGGAAGCCACTGAAAGATGATATGATGTCCATTTTCAGAGCGTGCTACTCTCTCTTATCTCATATATAATCTGCTCATATGTAACTTGACAGAGCAGGTTTGACGTTCTGAAGAGCTGCTTTTGAGTAAAAAACAAGACCCATTTCTCTGCTTGTTGGTCAATGGCATAGTTTACAGCGGCATGAGAGGGCCGCAAGTTCTGCCGCCGTAGATGTCGGTATGTGTCATACCTTAAATTTCATTGTGAACCGTTTTTCTGGAATGTCAACAGTGGCTGAACAAGTGTTGAAGAAGTAATGTGCGTAACGTAATCCTTTTGTTCAGCCACTGGTGCCTCTGGTAACAATGAAAAGTCCCTGGTGCCTCTGGTAACAATGAAAAGTCCCGAGGATTCTCTGCTTTGGTCAGTGGGCAGTCACTCCATTGCAGTTTGCCGGCATTCGCTGGCATACGGGCCAGTTGCGTAGCCAGGGAATGAAACACCGGGCACGAACTTCACCGTCCCCGGTGAAGTGCGCACCCTCTCCCCCATCTCGAAAAAAATTCCTGGCTGCGCCACTGATACTGGCACTGTGCGTTACCTTGATGTACCCGTTTGATACTTTTCGTAACAGTAGCTCAGATTGGTCTGGTTGAGGGGCAAAACTTCGGCATGTACCTGAGGCCTACGATGGAAGAGAATAGCCCATTTTTTGCGAGATCAACAGTCTGTAATGCTTTTTAAGCGGCCAAGTTGATTGATGTGCTTCAAGTCCTCCATTTCGGGCGGAAAAAAATATTTGGCGATTCCACAGGATCTTCATTCGTTTGTCTGGCGCTGTGGGTGGAAGCGAATGCAGCGGCGTAACTCTTTTGTCCCGTTTGAAGGGATGTCGTGTTGGCCTTGTACATTTGTCTATATGGCAGTTAGTCTAGCGGTTTCTTTACTTTCGCGATGTTATACATTCGTTTTTACGCGAGATGCTCCAGCACCGTATTTCGTTTCACTTACCTTCTCTTGTTGTATCTTCCTTTGTTGAAAATTGTTCTCTGTATGAGTTTCAAAAGGAAATAGTTGATTATGTTTTATTTCTTCAGGACAGATTTTAAACGGCCTAAATATTTAGCTCAAGTCGTAAGACATTGGCTGGGAATGTTATTGGTCTGTGCTTTTCCATGCCAATATACCGTACTACATTTGGTAATCGTCAATTGTCTGATGTATTGAATCGCGTTAAGAAAATGTATGTGTCTCAGGGAGCACAGAGTTTCTTTTTTAAACTTCATACCTTGACGCTTCCTGTGAAGACGTGCCAGAAGGCTCAGGGATATTTGTTTCGTGCGGCCCGAATTGAAGATTGTGTCAAGAGCCAGAAACTATTGATGATTCCTTTATTGATTGTTCTGGCTGCGTATTTTGGGGGATGTTCTACAGCGAACGTTAGAGAAAGAGAAACCTTGCCATTCGATCTCATTTTTCTTGTTGGATTGCATTTTTCTGTTGGAGAGCAAGAATGATAATTAGACAAGCCGAACAACCCCGAGCAACTAAGGATGTCTCTCAGGTAGAAATAATTCACATACGCGGGATATGCGAGCGTTCTACTGAATGTCATGACTGGTTTCTCATCTTTGACTGGTATTTAAATGAGCGTGATCATTGGCTTACGTTGTGTTTAGTGTAAGAGCTACTGTTTTGCTTCCCTGTAATAACGCAAAAATGGACGTTCGTGGCCTATTGATTAGAGTATCAGGCTTCTGTGCAAGAGGTCCCTCGTGGGACATTTATATTTGTATACATTGGCACGGCGACGGTGAAACCTCGACTGGAGTGTCCGTACATGTAATTGCTATCGCAATGATAGTGTCTTTTCTAAGCGACATTGAGGCGATGAAGGCACGTTCGACCGCCAAGACCTCGTGGCATACGAAAGTTACACTTGGGGTCGAAACAATTATGCTGACCATATTTGTAGCACTTCGTCACTCCATATAGGCTGCGCCTAGAGTGCCATGCCACGGCTGATCGACACAGGTGCCAATACGGCACATCTTGAAAATAGTATCAGGCTCAGTTTAGGTGAGTATCCGTGCGCAGTTGGCTGCACGGTCAGCTGTGACATTGCCTGCTATGCCACAGTGGGCGGGGCAACCACTGAAGCGCAGCACTGCGGCTTCAACTGCAGGGTCATTATGCGCAAGTATTTAGTTTCGGTGGCGGACTGGCTTTTGCAGATGGGTTGACCTCAGGCATTGTATAGCTGCACATGAATCACTAAAAATTACCCCCTCGCGGTCTGGCGATTGCAGAATATATGCGGAGGCTGCTCGCAGTGCAGCCAGGTTAGAAGATGTGGCAGATGTCCTATGGTTGAGTCCTTCTGTTATTGTGGTCTTCATAGGCGATAGTCGCGCTCCTATGGCAGATGATGCAGGCCTGCATGAGCGAACTATCAGCGCAAAATGCGACAGCACTGCGTGAGGTGTAGACCTGCTCTAAGGCAAAATATGCTAGAGTCGTCTCAGTGCCCAGCGCTTGTGTAGTGTACTACACAAGCGCTGGGCACGACGACTGGCTGGCGGGTTTTCCTCTGAATAGGGCACGAGGAGCAGGTATTGATTCGTCTTCTTCGTCGGAAGGCTCCGCGAGTGTAACAAACGACACCGATCGCTTCCTGGTCGTGCAGCTTCAACAAAACCGAGAGCATCTCTCCCCCCGCCCCATATATCCCTACCGCGACCACCACCACTACTGCGGGCTTCGAGAGCTTGCAACTACTGTTGGTCCCTTGCCTTTCCATCGTCGTTCATCTATTCATCGAGCCTCGGCCACCCGTAAGGGGGCGCGGGGATATGGGAGGTCCCCTTTTGTGCTCAAGTTGCTGAGCGACTTAGCGAGCGTGCGGAACCAGCACGTGTGCGTGTGGGCTCTTAATCAGGAGCTGGCTAAAGACGGGCAGCTACGTTCTACTCGAAACAAGGAGACGAATAAGTCACGTGCCTTATACTGCGCTACGAGACATCCTGCTGCCAAGTCGCAGATCGCATCTAGGTAGCCTCACCGGCCTGCAATACCAACGCTGGTATCGACATCACTTTGACCAACCACAGGGACTTAGGCACGTGTTTGCGTTATTTGGGTGTTCTCGTTGAAGGAAAATAAGAGAGGAGATTACGTTAACGATTGCGTCGCTACCGACACTTTTCACCAGCAGATAAGTATACAGAATAGAGCTGGTTACTGCAATATTACCTCGGTGTCCTATCAAGTTAAGGTCTGCGCTGCAAGGTGGCGCCACCAACGCAGCTGCTAGAATGAGAAGAAATAAATTAGAAGAGAGAATCTGTGCGATAACGCAAAGGGCAGTGCCTTGCTATTCGAGGCTCGAGCCGGTTGCCTAAGGACCGAAACTTACCGGAGTAAATATTCCGAACATAGATGAGGCATGCGTATGCTGCAGCAAAGATCCCGGGACCACTCAACACGTGGTTATGGAATGTGAAGGGATTCGCCCAGTGAGAACAGTAGGTAAAGTACACCTTCCAGAAGCGCTTTGGTTTAAAGTGGGCGGAAGCGTCAACCAGTCAGCAGTTGAGATAAGCAAGATACGTTTAGAGCATTGGTGGAAAAAAAAGCAGGGAAGAGATTGGTACGACCTGATTTGATCTATTAGTCATAGGTAGAGGTAGAATGTAGATATTGAGGAGAAAAAAAAAAGATTAATGAAATGTATACAAAAATGCTGGGTTAAAGACATGTATAGCATACCTGATTAAATTGAGCAGGCTAGGTGACTATTTGTCACCGCCCCGTTTCAAAAGAGAGGCCATTAAATGATAATCATCATCATCTCACGTCTACGTCAGTGCTTTCGGAACGCCGGTGAATCTGCATTACGTAAATAATAATAGCACTAAACAGACACGCTAGAGCTCTCTGTTATCGGGCGGATTACATTTTTTTTTCACCTATGAAGGTTGGAAAGGGCAGTTAATTCTTCCTACCTCCTTTCTTCATAACCCACGGAAGGACCTTGAAGCTTAAATCATCAGTTAGTACCAGACCACGCTGACAGTACCTCAGTCTACTTCTCTTGGACTAACCATCAATCCTTACTCCATGCGAGAATTGGGAAGTGTGGGCTAGAGAACAGTGAAAGGCATTTGATTGGAATGTTTAGATTGCAGAACGAAGTGACTTGCTGTATAGTAGTTGGATTGGCTCTATTTACCTAACTTATTTCGCAAGTTTTTTTTTTCGCTTGCGTTCTGGTCCCTGTGACGAAACAAAATCGTTGTTTTCTCTGCTATCAGTTGGCATCCACACCACTTCTATGCACAGGCAAGACGATTAAAGATGGCAAGTGATTTTTAACCTTATATTCACATGACGCTACATATGCAAACCGAAGCACAACGGCAGCCTGTAAACAGCGCATGTTCTTAAGATGTTCTTACAAACAACGCATCGTGTCTTACGTATATGCAAACGCTCACGCAACAATTTTGATGGTATGCGGGTCACCATTGTCATCTTCTTCTATGAGCAAGCGGATTAAGAGGATGAGTAAGGGGGATGACTAAGCGAATTAAGGGGGTCAGTCTAATACCCCTGTCAAGCGGGCAAGTTAAGTGCACTTACGGAGAGTGTCACTCGGTTTAAGTGCACTTTACCCAATCTAAACGTCGCAAGTGGAGTGTCAGTCGCTGCAGAGTGTACTCCAGTCGAAGTGCGTTCACGGAACGCACTTTGCTGGCCGAGTGCGTAGCCTCGTCTCCAGCGGTTTCAATGGTATAAAATCTAATGCATAAGAAAAGGACACAGAAGTTCATTTTAGTGGTTGAACAGCTCTTGCACACAAATAATAGCCTAAAGCGCGTTCATATTCTGTTCGAGCAGGATCAAATGCCGCCTCGTCGCACGCCGCTATGTCGTTCTGGATTGGCTAGGCATTTGTATTCGCCGGCATTGACTTGCCACACTCTTAAATAAAAAATATTTTCGTTTTTTGTTGAAAAAACATACATTAAGTTTGTTTTAATTAAATGTACAACGTAAGACAATCACTTTTTAGAAGTACTGTTCTTTTTAATCTACGTTTTCACAAAACGCGCTCGTAGTCTGTCGCCATTTTTTTTTAGTGCGAGTGCACTCTGTTTTCCCGTTTAGAACCGCGTAGCCTAAAGTGTCACTCAAGGTCCCGAAGTGCACTCCCCGTAAGTGCACTTAACTTGCCCGCTTGACAGGGGTATTAATGCATCGGCACTTGGGCTTTCGCCTTCAAGTCGTCTTAGAGATAACATAAGAGACCCTGTGAATTTTAACGTTTAAGGGTGTAGCTTATTTTACAGTGTGCCAGCGCAGCGCCAGTATTTTCATCGCCAGTGCCTGCGTTCATCTAGTAAACTCTGTTCATGTTTGTCATTGGCTGGCGCGACACGATGCAGTGAAGTCAGTAAGCCAATCAACAAGGCTTCAGGTGTGGGCTAGATGGCCCGACATCGTTTGGTTTGTAGTGCTGGAATTTCGCACGAAAGGCAATGTTCGGCCGTGTCCCTTCCATTGTCTATTCTGCGAAATATCAGCGCCGTAAACCGATTGATAATAAGCGACTGCTTACTGCGATTTATACTGTCAATAAGTCTATGAGCGTCGCTTAGCGTAATATCCGCTCACCTTACTTCGTATGACATTGCTGTGTTGCTATCGCATTCATTGCTTCGCCCTTAGGGCGAAACTGTGACATTTTTAGGTTCTTTGTTATTTGGGAAAGCTTACCTACTGGTTGCCTTACCTCCTAATTCAATTAACCAATTTATTCTAATACGTTGCTATCACTGTTAATTATTCTCCATTTGAGAGAAGCTGCGGCTTTCTTTCTTTCTTTCTTTCTTTCTTTCTTTCTTTCTTTCTTTCTTTCTTTCTTTCTTTCTTTCTTTCTTTCTTTCTAATACTATGATGTTTTGTATGTAAGGAAGAAGGAGAGCACACACGTGTTGTATTTGGTCGTTTGAACGAGGCGCGCGGGCGCCGTCACTCGAGCAAAGAGGAGGAAGAGCGAATTGGGCTCGCGCTGTGAATCCAACCTGTCAGTGCTGCAACCGCTGCTGTAAATATAACCTGTAAACAGTTTCTCGTTTAATTGGCTCGTTTGAGGTTCTGCCATCCTGCTCTCACGATGTTATACTAGGGTGGGACTTTCGCGCAATAACGCCGTCATCAACTGTGCGCGTGCTTAAGTCAAACTTTCGCCTCTGTGTGATGTGTCCCTCGCCACTTCTGTTCCAGCTAAGCTGGTCCTCCGGGAAGACATCGCCATACCGCCGTACTCGTCTGCCGTTGTTCCCGTTGTTCCCGCTTCGGAGACAGCACCACTTTTCTGTGGCGCTGTCTCCGAAGGCTCTATCCTCTTCACTCTTTCGGAACTCTTCATAACCAGCAAAGATATACGCCTCCCTTTCGCCACGCTTGACATTTCAGCTGGTTTTAGCTACATGGTTGTCAGCAATCCGCTTTCTATAGCACTGAAGGCTCTCTGCGGCGAAGCACTTGGTCGCGTTCAGCCCCTTGATGACATGTTTATTATCGACGTGCTGGATGCTTCGTATGCAGCGCTCACTGACTTCTCTGCACTTTCCACTTCTGCTCCGCCATCACATGACGCATTCACTCATTTCATCGCCGATGACCTTACTTCTGAGCAACGCTCCCAGCTTCCTCACCTGCTTGCCCAGTTCCGTTCTTCTTTTGATGTCGCTCAGCCTACTCTGGGCCGCACGTCAACCGTTAGCCACCACATCGACACTGGCTCCAACGCGCCATTGCGGCAGCGCCCGTACCGCGTCTCAGCCGAGGAGTGTCAGGTGATCAGTGAGCACGTCGACAACATGCTTCAGCGAGGCGTCATTCGACCTTCCCATAGCCCGTGGGCATCACCGGTGGTTCTCGTGACAAAAAATGATGGTTCCATTCGGTTCTGCGTCGATTATCGCCGTCTTAATAAGATAACGTGAAAAGACGTGTGCCCTCTACCGCGCATTGACGACGCTCTGGACAGCTTGCAAGGCGCTGAATTCTTCTCTTCGTTGGATTTACGCTCGGGCTACTGGCAGGTCCCGATGTCAGCAGTTGATCGCCCTGAAACCGTGTTCATTACTCCAGATGGTTTATACGAATTTAACGTGATGCCATTTGGACTATGCAATGCGCCTGCAACGTTTGAACGAATGATAGACAATATCTTGCGCGGCCTAAAATGGCACAGGTGTTTATGCGACCTCGACGACATCTTTGTGTTCGCCCCTGATTTCAACACGCATATTCTCCGCCTTCGGCAAGTGTTGGCAACCTTGAACAACGCAGGCCTGCAACTGAACGTGAAAAAGTGCCAGTTCGCCGCGCGCAAGCTCATGATTATAGGTCACGACGTATCCCAAGACGGAATATCTCCCAACCATCAAAACTTCGGGCTGTGGCAGAGTTTTCAAAACCTAAGACACTCAACGACCTCCGTGTCTTCATCGGCCTCTGTTCTTACTTCAGACGCTTAGTTCACAATTTTGCTTCGATTATATCACCTCTCACACAACTAACTCTTATGTGGCGCTAACGACCTATCCTCCTGGTCTCCTGCATGCGACACCGCGTTCGTGGCCTTACGCTGTCTCCTGACGTCTCCGCCTGTATACTGTGACACTACGACTCCATCGCCTCAACTGAAGTGCATACCGACGCCAGCGGTATTGGTTTTGGCGCTGTTCTTGCGCAGCGCAAACCTGGCTACTCCCAGTACGTCGTTGCATGCTTACGCCAGTCGTGCGCTCACCAACGCGGAATGCAATTATAGCGTCACAGAAAAAGAATGCCTGGCCATCGTTTGGGCACTTGGAAAGTTTCGCCCTTATTTATACGGCCGGCCTTTCGATGTGGTAACTGACCATCACGTCATTTGTTGATTATCCTCTTTAAAAGGCCCTTCTGTACGCCTTGCCCGCCGGGCTCTTCACATTCAAGACTACGACATACATGTCGTCTACCGCTCAGGCCGCAAGCACACCACGCAGACTCTCTGTCTACCTCTCCGCTGCCAGCCGACACTGCCTCCCTCTCCACCTTTGAGGCGGTGTCGTCGGTAGACATAGACGCCTTCGCATCAGAACAGCGCAAAGATCCCTGGGTGGCCTCTCTTTTGGATCTCCTTTCTGGCTCGCCTGCATCTCCCATCCCCCGTTGCCCATTTGCCGTCCGGGATAACCTCTTGTATCGACGCAACTACCAGCCAGATGGTCGCAAGTGGCTCCTATAGTTATCCTGATGACTTTGCGTTCCGATATGCGCGCGTCTTTCCACACCGACCCACAATGAGCACACGCAGGCGCTTTGAAGATGTATGAGCGCCGGCGACAACGTTACTACTGGCGAGGAATGTTTACCTTTGTCCAAAAGTTTGTACGCTCGTGCCCTCAATGCCAACACTGCAAATCCCCGCTGCATCCGGCCCACGGTTTATTACGACCGTGTGGAAATCTACCTGTACGGGCCTCTATACCGCTAACACCCGCTCGAAAACGATGGATTATTGCCGCCGTTGATCACCTTACACGGTATTCGCTGAAACCGCCGCTCTACCTGCAGCCATCGCCAGTGACGTTGCATCCTTTCTGCTCTATCGTTTCATTCTTCGTCATGGCCCACCTCGGGAACTGCTGAGCGATAGAGGCCGTGTGTTTTGTCGCAGGTGGTTGAAGGTCTGCTTGCCGAATGGCGCGTTAATTGTTCACCGAACCACCGCGGCGTATACCATCCTCAAACTAATGGGATTACAGAGCGTTTCAATCGAACCCTTGGTGACATGCTCGCCATGCACGTTTAATCGGATCATACAAACTGGGACACCATCCTTCCGTTTGTCACGTACGCATATAATACGGCTACAGAAAGTACAATACACGATTTTCTCCATACTTTCTTTCAATAAAGCTTTTACTCACTCACTCTCCTCTACGGTCGTGATTCTTCCCATACCATCGATACGGTTTTACCTTATCAACCAGACGCGTCAGAATGTGCTCCCGTTTCAGCCGTTGCCCGATACGCAGAGGAATGCCGTCAATTAGCCTGAAAGTTCACCTCCACCGACCACCAAAGACAAAAAGGCAATCGGGATGGCCACGCTATACGAACCCGAACTTCGCTCCCGGCACACTTGTCTTGTTGTCCGCCCCTTGTATACCACGCCGGAACTTTCGACAAAACTTCTCTCGGAGTATCACGGGCCATACTGCATCGTCGAACGCATCTCTGCGGTCAACTATGTCATAGAGCCGCTTACACCGACAGCCGACAGGCGCCACCGTGGACGAGATGTTGTCCACGTTCGCCACCTGAAACAATACTATGACCCGCTCGTCTCCACGACGTAAGTCGCCAGGATGGCTCCGTTTTACACCGGGGGTAATTGTAATGAAGAAGAAGAGCACATGGACAAGGTCAGCCAGATCGTCTATTTGGTGCCTGCAGTGCAACCACTGAGCCAGCCGGATCGCCAGTGCTTGGCACGAGTGGGAGCCGCTCGGGCAACCAGCTGTTCCTCCTCTGTGTCTCCTGACTTACCGGTTATGCTTGACCCTACCAGCTGAACTGTTCAGTACACCCCTTTATACGTATAACATATTATACCCATCTCTCTGTTTTTCTTACTTGCTGACCTGAGAACATTTGATGTTGCAACGTGAGCTTTGATTTCTTATTGTTGGACGCCTGTGAACACTTTTTCGGTTTTTATATTGTGTCCTAAGATATGACAATGCCTGTGTAAAGGTAGAGATGTATGACTGAATAAGTAATCACTAATTAACATACACTTCTTTTTACCCTTGCGGTGCAAATATGTGTCGAAATCCTGAAGACAGCTTTATCCTAAATCAAGATCATTAATTTTTTTTCAAGAAGGCTTCGTGTTCTAAGATTTTCGACCTGACGTTCATCGCTCCGTGCGGCTACATTTGCGCATTCCGAAGCGGGGAATTGCTGAACGCGGAAATCGGCGTCTCGGAGAGACTCGGCTGATCACGGAATCGGCTCGTTTCTTCACCAGGTGGGAGTGACATGGCAAAGTTCGCTTATTACGTTAGCTCTTCTTTCAGACTAGCGCGCAATGCGCGACCAAATGCATGATTTCAGGGAGCGTCAATGCGCACCGACGCTGCACCCTGTCAACCCGCTCATTAAGTCTGTGTTTAGTTTCTGTTAATACAAAAAGCTGACAGATCAGGGTCCGAATCCACAAAACCATGCACCTGTTGAGAAATACAAATGGTTGTATTTAACGTCCTGATCGGATTAACGGGAAATGTGGTAGGACGGAAAGCTTCGAAGTAAAGAAAGAAAAAAAAAGTTTGCCATGCCTTCCACAGCAACCCTTATGCGAATATTCCATCCGCGTTCCGGACAGCCGAACAAGTCAGCGTGACCCAATCAACGCGGCCGCATGTTTGTTTCGTTCCAGTCTGCATCGAACAGGATGATAGCGGCGTAGCAGCAGCAGCCCGTTTGATGTCCAGTCTAAGCGCACTCCCCCCCTCCCTTAAACCCACCTGTAACCCCCCTCCCCTGCATACTTCGCAGGCCCTGCTTTCACTCACGACTTGGCTGGCAAGCATACATCCCGCTATCAAGCAGTGGCGAAGCATAGTTACAGAGACGCAGGGCCGGGGGGGGGGGGGGGTAGGCGAGGGGGTGACGTGGTAAGGGGGAGAGTGGGGGGAGTATGTAGCTGGAGATTCACGAGAGAAAACGCGTACAGCGCACGAAGAAGAGCCCACGGTGGCCTGGCAGCAGAAACAAAAGGACGCGGCACGCGATCACTTGAGTGAAAACGTGGCTACAAGGCAGCAACGCGGCGGGGGGTGTTCCATGGGTGGCTGTTGGTGGTGGTGGGGGGGGGGGGGGTTGGTTGCGAGGGGTAAGAGAGTAAAGAGGGGTGGTGGTAGCCCAAACAACTAGGGGGCGGGCCGGGGGGGGGGACGCCGTGAGGCAGAGCTGGAGGAGGGGGGGGGGGGGCATGTTCTGCGGCAGACCCCTCCTCTTGCACGCGCGTCTCCGTGATCGACTTCCATTGGCCACCCATTGGGAACTGGGAGGGAAGACGCACGCGGAGCCAGAAAATCAAAAACCACGTGCAGTAGTAGTAAGCGCGAGCACGACAGCACGGAGGATCCCTAGGTGTGTGAGTGCGTTCAGTTCGGCAGCGTGCTTCCTCTGCTTCTGGCACAGCATGGTCTGAAGGCAAGGCGCCATCACCTGGTGGCCACCGCTACACGGAGAGGGTGTGTATGAAACCTTGCGGCATTTGCCCCTGGAACGGTAGACCTCGAAGCAGCACGGAAGCCCGGCTCGTCTCGCACCCCCAACCCCACCTCGCTTGGCCATCCTGTGCGCCCCGGCATCGCGGAGCAGAAGGACTTCGGCGCCACCACCGGGGTGTGTCTGTCACGTGCCCCGACGTTTCGCGAGGGGTGTGTGTGTGTGTGCAATTCACGTTTCTACGGGCCTCTTCTCCTTCCACTGTACCTGCCGCAGACAGCGCTCACTGCGGAATTGATGAACTTGGGCATGTGACATCCGTTCTCAGCCTTCTTCAAGAACGCTGAAAGTAGGAGATTATCGTTTGTTTGTCGTTGCTAAGAAAGTGTTCCTTGTAGCCATGTCTTCATGAAATTTAGCCCGACGATGATCACCGCATATTTCAAGTGAGGAACAATTTAAGGAAGAAACTGCTGCTGCACATAAAGACGCCCCTGAGCGGTCAGATACTATTACTCGCTTAGCACTTGGAGTTATGTGGCGGAGATTCATGAAGTTTTCTTCCGTGTCGTCCGCTCCGTTGTGATCTGAAACCGGCAAGAAGTCTCACGACCCATGGTGAACTTTCGAGAACATACCTGCCTAAACCGATCGTCACGGAACAAGGGACGGTGCCAGAACTCGTGAGCAGTCACAAAACGAGACCAAGTGGGTTTAATTCTTACTACTTGAACTCTGCGTAACGGTGTACCAACAATATGCCAGCTTAGATTCCATGACGCTAGAGAGTCCCCCTTCACCGGCCGTCTTCCGCACCGCGACAAAAGGAGACAGAGCGCACGTCATGAATTCGTACAGGATGATACGAAGCACGTCGTCGGCTCACCACCACAACCACCAGCACTGCAAGGCGAGCGACGTGCTACGATTCGCGAGGCGAACGCCCTACCACCAGCCGGCCATCTCTTCCGGCTACTCCCAGGCCGTGGCCCGAAGAAACGAACGCGAGCGCAACCGCGTTCGACTCGTCAACATGGGTTTCGCGGCCCTCAGGCAGCATGTGCCCAACTTCACGCAGAACAAGAAGATGAGTAAAGTGGACACGCTACGCTCGGCGGTGGACTACATCAAGGCACTTCAGGAGCTCCTGGACCGAGGTGCCGGCCAACAGAGGCACGGTGGTTCCGAGAGGGACACCGAAGACGACGACGCCGATGAGACTTCGTACGAAGCAAACCATGAGCAACGGCAACGGCACGTGGTAACTTCATTCGAAGACACGGACGGCTACTACGACTTCTCGCACATCGGAGAAGACAATGCTCCGTCACCGGCGGACGTGGCACCCTCAACCGTGTCTGAGTCTTCGGCGAGTGCCTTGGACTGCTACGGTGCGGACGATGCGGAACTCATGGACTTCTGCCAGCCGTGGCTTGTGTAGTAGGCCTAAATGAAACTGTGCGGTGTCATGTTTAGGTTCTATGATGCACTGCCGTTTTGAGGAACTCAGAGCCCTCTCCAAGTTCTGGGGAGAAGCAGAGTATGCCCGGTACACAAAGACGCGTTTTTGTTATATGTCACGCATGTAGAGACAAGTTTTTGTGATGTACGTTGCTGCATATTGCAGCACATTGAACTTCTCGCACTCCAAGTGATAAATGTTTTAGCGTTTTATATATTGGAGCGGCTGAAACCGAATATCTAAAACAACTGTTGAGCTCTTCGTACCGTGCTAGACCCGTCTGTTTGTTTCTTCTTCGTTTCCGGATTTTCTACGGGTTATAAAGCGAGGCAATTTTAAAGCTGACGCAGACCGAGGAGCTTGCTCCGATATACATGAACATTTTCTTGCAATGCATTGCACGGAATGTGACGGTACATCTACAAGGATGCCACAAAGTAACGAGCCCCGCTTTTGCTCAGAAACAGTGCCGGTAAAAGAAATTTCTTAATTCTAGCCAGCGCAGTCCATGACCGTTTCCCATAATAACGGGTGGTCATTTGAGATCATGTCCTGTGGCCACATTGTAACGAGATGCCAGAACCGAGTTCTACTGCTTTCATTGCAAGTAATGCCAGATGCCCTGAAGTGTAATCTTCGTCGTCCGCATCCTACATCTGTGGCACGTACTAAACTTATTATTTATCGCTACTTCTCTGTATCTAATTAACGATAGAAAATTCAGTAGTGCTGACTGATTACTTTTGTGGGGCAATGCAAAGCATCGGTTTTTCAAAGAGAAAAAGGTGCTCATGGAAATTTCCAAACGTTTCAATTCTCTAAATTCAGAAGCAAGTTTCTCAGGCGAGGCTCT
Organism: Dermacentor silvarum; assembly: GCF_013339745.2. Taxonomy (NCBI): domain Eukaryota; kingdom Metazoa; phylum Arthropoda; class Arachnida; order Ixodida; family Ixodidae; genus Dermacentor; species Dermacentor silvarum. The sequence continues at coordinate 91,924,457 of NC_051162.1, forward strand.
GCTGGTTTTGCCAGTACGGGTTAAGAGCATAGATTTTCATGTTATCCCAGCTCTAAATGACTTGCTTAGCTTTAGCAAAGTAAACTAGAGCCTGTGCTCACAAGAATGTTTGTAACTATTTATATCACTGCGCAGCTTCCGCTCTTAATTGCAAATGAAACAGCTGCAAAAATATCTTTCTTTGTTCATATGTCTACCAGAAATTTTAAATGTAATGTTATCCTCTAAGTATCCTGTATACGTCGCCTATCTTTCCTTTCAACTTTCGTGGAACATGGCAACCATATCGTGCACGTTACCAAGCACATGGTTTGGCCAAGTTCACGTGAGCTGTTCCTGCTGTCTTCCAATATCATGTTAGGAACAAGCTGTTTTCACACAAGCTTTCATGTTCTACTCGTTCTCAAAACTGAAGCTTAGATATCAATATTTCTGATGAAAAAGCCAAATATATATAAAACTTGATGATGAATCCATGTTTTCGTGAAAGGCCTTTATTCTCAACATGAAAAACTCGAGGTCCTGTAAAATTATCTCGTCTGATTACTTGAGTTTGTAGAGTTTATTCACTTTGCACAAGTCAACCAAAGACCGAAAGTGTTGGGTCACAGGTCCGTATTTTGAAGAAAGAAATAAAGCCGGCCTTTTTTGTGATTTCGTGGATTTGCGTGTTTGTTTAGGACTCCATCATAAAGATCATGAAAAACAGGACAACCTAACCATCACAGACATTCAGCAAGCATTTGCGACGCTTCGCTACTTCACTTGGATAAGAAAATAATTCACATGTCAACCCATGTCTAGCGCATGCTTAATGAATTATTCAACTCATTATCAGAAATACCCTGCAGCAAGCCTGAGTCAGTGCAAAGCGTTAACAACGGGCGAAGTGTTTCCCTTCTAACAACATTGCCAACGATTAGGTTAAAATCTGCGACTCAGTGTTACTCCTGGTCAAAGGGTTTCGTGACTTAGCCGCGTGTTGTCAAGCACAAATGCATTGGCAGTGGCAGAAAACTCGGAAGCCATCTGCCGTCTCCTGCAAGAAGGTAGGTTTGTTAGTTTTTTGTGCATTGTAAGATGTAATGCCTCTGCCAGGGATTTCTAATTACCTCTTCATACGTCAGGCGTTGGTGGTAGTGGCGATGCAATGGCTGGACTCCTAGCCTGCGTGCTTAACCGTCATTTCTCCCACCTGACTTATTAATTTATGTATTACAGATTTTAAATCTTTCCAATGAATACAGTATGTCGCCACTTTCCTCTACAACGTTAAGGTGTTATGCGAATGGAGGATGGTAACCCAGAGGGGGAGGATTCCTAATGAAAACTCCAGAGGTTTCGCCTCGCGGTATGCTTAGCATGCTGCTCCAAATGATTGCGATGGTAAATGAAATGACATACACACGTACAGGGCCTACGACACTTAGCACAAACATTTCTCGCAACACAAAATATTAAAGTATTTCGTTGATGCTAACCAGTACCTTTCAGGGGTGTTAAGAGCGCCTCCACAGCGCGGTATACGCACAGGCGGCACTAACTTATGGCCCAAGCATGTGTTGCAGCTCAAGGTGTGAGCCCTGAGGTACACTTAGTGAGGTCATTAGGAACCTCCTTTGAACTGCAAAGAGGTTACGATTTCAGATTAAATGGACTATGCCCTCTCGTACATTGCACGCGGGGCACTGCCCCGATTCTGCCCGCCTAACTTTAGAGAAAACGTATTTTGTATAGGCAACGCTTAGACGGATACGGTGAAAGACACACAGAAGAAGCAGGATGACGACCGGCGATGCGCATCTCCGGCGATGACGTCTACACGGGTGTTTTACTGAACATCGATCGGTTCAGTATCTCGAAGGGAGACAACCAACAAGCCTCGTTCTTTCTCGACCCCCTGGGGGCTCTTCAGGCCCCAGTACTGTTTGGAAGCTCCCGCGGCTGCAAGCCCTGGTTTGTAGGCTGTCAAACAGCGTCCATCTTTCCAAGTCAAACGGCGGGCACACCCACACGAAGAGTTCCGCATCACCCATCTCACCGCATTAGGCAAAAGCGCAGGGTAGCAGATCCATCCATTTTCAAGAACCAAGCCTTTGCGTATAGGCGGCTCCAAGCAGGTTTTCCTAGTCTCATCACACCACTCAATTCTCCGCTGTCCTCTCCTACGCTTCCATTTCCCTTGGCGATCAATTCTGTTACCCCAACACACACAGATTGTGTGAGTGAGTGAGTGAAATAACTTTATTGAGGTCCAGAGAAGACGCAGGGGAGACCCTGCGCCACCCGGCTAGTCCCACGTAGGGACCGCCAAGCCGAGCTGTGTAATACAGGAACTAATCTTTGGTGCGAATAGAAGCGGACTCCAATGGCAATAGAGTTGTAGATTGTCGCTACAATACCCGTCTATTATGAACTGCTGCATTAGATTTAAAAGTGTCCTTAACATTCTTTGCATTACGGCCTGATGACTCTAAAACGACCACTCGAATGTAACGGACGACAGCCTATCTGCTGCACGCATTACATGGAATGAGCCAACTTCATTTATATCTTTTAATCGCATTTGCAGGCTGTAGGAACAAAGTGCCACAGCCAACGCGTTGTTGCTGTACACGTATACATATCATGTCATCTGTTACGCTACGAAGCAGTACGTTTAGCCATGTTGGTCCACCGACTGTAGGCCGCATCGGAGCATTACTGGAATTTCAGGTTCACTTTTCTCTCTAGTCCATACTGATATTTTAAGCCTAACACTGTCCGTTCGACGATCATTAGCTCCTTAAGAGGTAGCTTCACCGTGGGAGCTACTGTCTACGTAAATACATGGAAACAGAGAAATCATTTTGACCGAAATTCGCTGCACCAAATTTGACGAGATTCATTGCATTTAAAAGAAATGTTTTAGTCCACGGTCTGCAGGGAGTATATGTTTTGATGTTGGCCCATCAATTTTTGTGTACAGAAATTCTTGAAGATCAGAACATTGATAAAGAGAGAAACTAAAGTGTCAGTTTTCTAACTCTGTAACCCTGCAATAAGAAGGTCTCACAATACCGTAAACTGTACCTTTGCAGACATAAAAGGCAAGACACAACTGAAGCACGATACACTGGTCTAAAGTATATACCACAAATTGTGAATAAGGCTTTTGCAAAACTCTTCAACTTCACATAAGCTCACTCGAGTGCTTCTATACAGTTTATGAAGGCTGCACACTTGAGTGCCCGACTTCAGACACGCTGCACCTGGCTTAGTGCATTTGAATGTGCGATGAAGACTCGTGCTCTCTCTCTCTCTCTTTCGCTCCACCACCACCTCCCCACGTGTAGGGTAGCAAACGGAACAAAGTCTAATTAACCTCCTTTCCTTTCTCTCTTCTTTCTCTCTCTCTCTCGCTCTCTCTCACATAAGCTGTAAACTCATACCTCACGTTTGCCCAATTTTAGATTCTCTAAGAGATGCGTTTTACGAAACAGCGATATCAGTTTTCGGCGAGTACGCCGAAAACTAACATCATCATCCATGGCTCGAGCGTCGTCGTCTTCTTCTACAGCTGGCTCGTTGCCACTCATCCTTCCAGCGTCGTAATGGGGAGGCCACGTTTACGGTGGTATAAGCCATTCATTGTCTTACGTGATGAACATATTTAAATTTGAAGCAATTTAATTTACAAGAAGCGCAAGCGGCAATGCGACAATGTCGGAGTGCAGGCATACCGTCAGTGACGTCGTTCTCTCCGTCGCAGCCGAACGTGTGTGTAACCACGTAGCTAATAATTGAGAAAGACTTTAATGAACCGTCGGGATTAATCCAGCGATAAACACCGGGGCGGCACGTTTCCGCTTCGCTGGTTAACCATCTGTACGGAGTGCTTGGGCGGTGATTTTTTTAATATACATCTCAATTTTCAGAAATTTTTGTAAGAAAGTTTCGACGCCTCACATCAAAGGTATGCTCCTACCGTCAGTAAAATTCAATTTTTTTTCTCTTAAATTGACCAAATTTCATTCAGAAAGGTTCAGCGATTGTCCCACGAAAACTTTTCTGCGTTATACATGTATTTGTATAGGGAAATTGGAGAATTTTCTCAATGGTAAAGTTTCGTGTTACGTTCCCTCGTTGTCCGGAGGGTTTGTGCACTAGTAAAGTGCACAAATCGGATGCCTTTCTTGTCAAGGATCACGGATGACCATGTGTAGGACGAGCCAAACGACAAGCGCAGGCGGTCATGTCCTCCTAATTTTTATTTTGGGCAGACGAAAAGTTGCATCGCCGTGTATTTGTCGTCACGGAGCATCGGTGCGGAATCAAACGCACCTGCTGCGAAAACGCGCGGACGCATACTTACATCATAAGTCATAAATGCCGTCGCAGTAAAGCGATCATATTAAACACAGCGTGCTATAGATGTCCATCCGATATACTTCGCACACTTATGCAAGGTGTTCTTTATTATAATGATAGTAGAAATTTTTTTTTGAAATTTCCAGTGGTAGATATACCACAATTCTGCTCCTTGAACTAGACTTTTCGAAGGGATGGTTTTTGCTTGCTGGCATCAGTTTCGAGATATGCGCTCCCAAATTCTGGGTCGAAATGCATTGGCGCTTCAGTTAAATTTGTCCTGCACTGCTTGAAAGGCGTTTTGCAAATGGAGCACGTGGTACAGTGTATTTGGCCGCAAGTTTGGCGGTCCTTATATCAAAACTGGTGCTATAGTTTCAAAATTCGTTCCATGCGAACGTCCTGTGAGAACTCAGCCGCTTCACTTCGTGAACTATAGCACGTGCCCAAGAATAATTAGTTTACAATTGTAATTAGTGATAATTTGTTAATTAGTCAGTTACGTATTTTATTTCTCGAGCAAGTATAGTGTCCGCCATTTTGAGTAGTCCACCTCAAGGAGTAGAATTGTATTATCTGCCTGCAGCGATCACGACAAATCTCTTAAGGGTAATGAAACACAGAAGTAATTAGTGGTATTTTGTCAATTAGTCAAATACGCATTCTAATTCTTGCGCGAGTACTCTCTGCCTCATAGAGTAATCCAGCTCAAAGATTAAAGTTCTGCTATCAGCCAGCAGTAAATAACAAAGAAGTCTATTAAGGATAATAAGAAAAAGAAGTGCCTAGTGCGAAGACAAAAAGGCCTCTAAGCCTGAGCGCGCGAGCCGCAGTTGGGCGCATGCGCAGTCGATAGCGGGACAGCCCAACTGCTTTGATGCCGACGGCGGGAATGCTCATCGAACGTCCGTGAAATCGCTATCGCAACACAATGGCAGTTTCGCCCGAAAGCCAAGCATTGAAAGCTGTAGCTCGAATTAGAGCTTCTCGGAAGCCGTCCTCAACATACGCGCAGGCGACATGGCGTGACGCAGCACGTATGAGCACATATGGGCGCTACAACGCCGGCGCGATGAGGAATGCCGCCAGCGGTGTCGCAGGCGTCGCGCCTTGATGACGTATACAATGTGCAGCGCGCGTGACATCCGTTCAGTGTATAAACCCTCTTACCCATGCTGGGCAGGGCAGCAGTGTGTTCGTTACTCCAGAGTACTTCCAGTCGCGCATTTGATGCAGTCAAGTTAGCCAAGGAAAAAGGAGTACTTTGTCCCATAGTTTATTATAAGTAATATGCCCCATCCGTCCAGCTCATGTATGCAGCTTTCTTGTTGTACGGAGTAAAATGCCGTTGTTAAATATTAGAAGTGATATATATATATATATATATATATATATATATATATATATATATATATATATCTACGTGTGTCTGTGTACATATATACGAGAAGAAAGGAAACCTAGGGGCCCGATTTTTAATTAGTCACAATCATAAGAAACCAGCCAACAATGACACCCAGGAAAGCTTGGGAAAGTCATCTGCACGTACCATTTGAAGTGTAGTGATGCTAAATGAATTGAAATTAGTGTGGACGAAAAAAAAAACTGGCCGTAGATAGGATACGAACCCGCGCCTTGGCAGTAAGCGTGCGATGCTATTATCAACTGAGCTACTGCGGCGCCGTTGTCCCGTCCACTTTCTGGGATATTTGTGTATGTGTACCACAGAACTAACCTTGGGAGGTGTTAGCCAGAGCCTTCACTCACGACCACAACGCTGCGGTGCCACTGACTGTTGGCTTCATACGGTTGTGACTACTATATATATATTATATATATTAGTCACAACCGTGAAGGCTCTGGCTAACACCTCCAAGTTTAGTTCTGTAGTACACATACACAAATATCCCAGAAAGTGGACGGGACAACTGCGCCGCAGTAGCTCAGTTGATAAGAGCATCGCACGCTTACTGCGAAGGCGCGGGTTATATATATATATATATATATATATATATATATATCACATGATGTGAGCGAGAACGCGAAAGTTAAATGGAGGTACCTTATGGGCTGAAAGAAAAGTACAACATGAAATGAACAGAAACAAAAAAAGAAAGAATTCGCACCACAGCACGCTACAACACAATACCTCGTTCGTATTGAGGTATACATATGTATCGTAATGTGTTCTCTCGTCTCCTTCCCGGTTTCTCTGGAAATCATTGACTACGACCATAATGCAGCCTAGAAGTCTTCGGTAACTTCGAAGCCTCCCCATGATGCAATAATTTCTTCGGAAACGTTAAAGAAAGCAGCAAAGGCCGTGTTTTATTCGTATCCCACGCCGCATGACCGTGTCCGGCAAATGAAATTGCCTGTTTGACGTGTTTTCTTCTTTTGATTCATTCTTTTTTAGATGACATAGAACTAGACTTGTGGCGTAATTCTAAGATCGTATGGCTGCCCCGACTGCGACTTTATCTCCATGCTCGGCTCCAGATGGCAAACTGTAAATATTTCTATCTGCTCTTCAACGATAAAAATTGTTCTTTCCCGTGATATGTAAAAATTTTTGCCGTCGAAAAGATCAGGTCAGTTGCAGGCCCGTAGCCACGAAATTTTGGTCTTTCCGTGCCCATGTCCTACGGCGCTGAGTACATCGGCCGAACGGGCCGCCGCGTAAGCGACCCGGAGCATCACAGAAAAGCAGAGGATGGCGCACACGACATTCCGCGCCCGATAAGCGGAGAGGGGCAGCTGCGCTCCCGACTTGGCCGCCGCTGTGACACTTCCCCCCCCCCCCCCCCTCCTTTATTCATTTGTATTAATGAAGTCTATTGAGACGAATCGTCTGTATAAACATATCATACGATTCGGAAGATTCATCTCAAAACTAAAAATATAAAACTTTAACAAAATAGTAGTGAAAAAGTCACATAATTTACGTACTGCGATTTCTACCGAAAACAATTACTGAAAACAGGTGCTTTCATCCAATAGTCAGGGCCTCTCCCCCTCCTCCCCCCCCCCCCCCCCCCCCCCCTTCCGAAAAAAATTCTTGGCTACGGGCCTCGCCAGTTCAACTCACTCTGAAATACAGGGCGCTCGTTACTTGCTGGGACGAAGCTGTTCAGATTGTTTTCTCCTAATGCAAATGAGCGATGAATTGTATGCCAGAATTTGTTATTTAACTTCCTAATGCGCCTGCATTTCAAGATGCCCTGTTGTTGCATTTCGTGTAACCTCTTCTGCTCGGACAGGACAGCTGTTCTCAGTAATGCTAAAAATTAATAAATTAAACAAATGACCTTCAACGCTGTTATGTTCAAGGTCGCGGCCGTCGGTTTTGTCCTCTGCTTGCTAGTCTTTCCTTGATGGCGTCCATGCTTACTTGCACGCCACGACTGGGATCATTCCGCATGGGCGACTACGGACAGTCTCGTTTCAGTTCCTTCGTTAACTCCAGCTTCCGATATGAATCCAACCTGGCAACCTGGATCATAGCTGTCACATGAGCAGCCGCCGTGACGGGGCGTATGCAAGCTAGTCCCGGGATGGCAGCAGGTTTAGCCACGACGCTCTTCAGAGAATACATCATCGTGAGTAAGTACATCTCAAGTTCACGTAGGTGTGTTTTTAGCTTTTCACACTTACCGAGCTAACAATGCATGCGTGACAGCGGCAGGCTCGTGCCCTCGAAGTGCGTGCGTTGCTCTGCAATTTGTCAAGCGCGATCGTGCCGCTTACTTCTTGTACCTGTCGCTCCGACGATACCGACTCGAATGCGGACACGAGTGGTGCGATGGCTGAGAGCCCAACTTTAATTAAGTAACGATGTCACCAGCAGTGCTGGAAATGCTTCGAAAGAATCAAATGTTGCAAATTGTGGTATGGTCTCATCGCTACGCTCACGGCGCGCATGCTCTGATTGCGCGCGCCGGACGACCACCGCGGGTTCGAGCACTCCGAGCCGCCATGAACACAGGGCGCCGCGTCCGCGCCTGCATCCTCCGTCCCGATCCGTGTGCCGACACGCTGCTGCGGCCCCAGCTATAGGTGAGACACCCACCTGGTGAGACAGCGCGCGCAGCAAGGGAGACCCTGGAGGCGAAGCTCTCCGGAAAGAACAAAAACATTTATTAAGGTGGGTTCCGATACAGCAGAAGTTTGAACGGCACGACAGGATCTGAGCCTCATTGTTACACAAAACATGACCGAATGTTTGCAGGTGGCCGCTAATAACGGCGCACCGCGGCAGAGAGAACAAAGAACCCAGTCTATAGAGCGGCCGCCTATCCTTCGACCAGCGCCTGCCGTCGCGCGCCCCTACAGCGGTGAAAATAGAAACAGAAACAAACAGAGGAACAGACGAGGGCACGATTGGAAGGTACTGCCTCAGGACGCTGAGACGACGGAGGAGTGCGCGCGCCCGCCGAGGCTGGAACACCGACAAGCCGAAGTGACCATCACAGAGGAACACGTACACACCTTCCGACGCCTGGATGTGGTCTCCCCGGGCCCCGTCTTGCGCGCGCGAGCCCGGAGCGCACGCAAGCAAGGCCCGAATCCCGCTAGACAGTCGGCCAATTAATGGGGGAAGCCCGTTGACCTTCCCGTGGGCGGAATGACAGCCGAGTGACAGTGCTTTATGATCCGCTGCCATCCCGTCCAGGCAGGGAGTAGAGGGGCACGGAGCTCTCGGAAACGCAACGGATCGGCGTCGCACAATTATTGCGAGCGCTCGAAACCCCACAAAATGCAGAAGCCAGCGAACTGTCAGTAACGCTTGGCCCGCTTCATAGCGGTCAAGCTCAAATTCTATCTGAGATGAGCGTCCTTCAGATCAGACAAAATAATGAATTGAACTCTGGGCTTTTACGTGCCAAAACCACGATTTGATTACGAGGCACGCCGTATAGTGGGGGACTCCGGATTAATTTTGACCACCAGGGGATATTTCATCATCATCAGCCTATTTTATGTCCACTGCTGGACGAAGGCCTCTTCCTGCGATCTCCAGTTACCCCTGTCTTGCGCTAGCTGATTCCAATTTCTCCCTGCAAGTTTCCTAATTTGATTACCCCACCTAGTTTTCTGCCGTCCTCGACTGCGCTTCCCTTCTCTTGGCACCAGGGGATCCTTAACGTGCCCCAAATGCACGGGACACGGGCGTTCTTGCATTTCGCCCCCATCGAAAGGCGATCGCCGCGGCCGGGATTTGATCCGCCGACCTCGTGATTAGTAGTGGAACACCATGGTCACTAAGCCACCGCGTTCAGTTCAGACAAGCGGAGGCATATGCGATATTTAACAATTTGAAAGCCAAGGCCTAGGCTATCAAAGCCGATAGATAGATAGATAGATAGATAGATAGATAGATAGATAGATAGATATGTGATAGACCGACAGTTAAATAGATCATTTGGCTGGGTGATCAGATGGAGTACTAATAGGAAGCATACGGTTCCTGCTATTTCATTTGACTTATGTCGGCTAATGTGCTATATTTGCATAAAGTCGCTTGAGAAATAAATGGTAACGGACATGGAACAAATAAAAATAAAAGAAATAGCCATGTGTGTAATGTCACACTTCAGCGTGACGTTGAAAAATAAAAGAAGCTATGGTCATTTTAGAGAAATGGGGCGCACTGTGAATCACACTTGTCTGTAGCTGGCTTGCACAGGCGCAAGGAGCTTTAAATAAAACTTGCTGGAGTGGAGTGGACGCCCCTGCAGCTGAAGCCGCGCGCCGCCATCTTGCCATAGGCAGAAAGCGCGCCTTCCGCCACGGCAGCCGCAGTGCTTAGCGTGGTGGCGTACGGACGTTGTAATGGTTGCTTCGTGCGCTGCGTACGGCTGCACAAGTCGAGCGAGAAACGACGCTAGGATTACGTTTCACTTGTAAGTACCTCATGTTGAGCTTCATGGAAATTTATACGCCTGTCGTAACACAAGCTGACGGCTCGCAATCTGTCTGCAATTTCACATCTGGCGGTCATTTTTTCCAAACACGTTTCCTAAGGACACAAATGTGCGAAGCACGTGGGAGCGGGCTGTTCGGTGGGAAGGCTGGAATCCAAAAGACGGCGATCACATATGTTCGAAGTACTCCACGCCGGGTTGTTTCGACCGTACCGGGCAGACGATACGGCTGCGACCGGCAAGTTGTCCGACCGTGTTGGACGCATTTCCAAAGCACCTGCAAAACCCGGTGAGTACACATTCTTGTGCTAGTTGATATCACGTGGTTGATATCGCCGGTGCGGAGCGTGAATGGGAAAAGAACGCATCGATTGCTATTCGCTGAAATTAAATAGACGACACCCTAGATTTCGTCATTGGTTGCTGTTGTCTTAAAGGGGTTGCTCGCAACTCCGAGGTGTTAAGTAGCGTCGTTTGGGCAGTATACGAGCAGCTGTTTTGTTTTACATTAGTGCCTTTTCTGTTCTTGTATTTGTGTTTGCTTTACGCAACGCAGCGAGTAGAGCCAGTAGTCTTAAATTGTGAAATTCTCGTTCCAGCTGAAAAGAAAGCGACCACTACCGAGGCCCTGGAGTACTCCAGCCGACATAGATTGAGAAGCAGCATTACAAAGAAATGCTCCATGTTTCTCAAGAGGAGATAACACAGCTCAAGAAGAAATCAAAATTCTGCAATTGAGCAAGCGGAGATCGACCAGCAAGAACGAGACTGCTCAAGAGATAATAAGGGATATCAGGGACCAAAAGCTCATGTCTGAGGAGGGCATGGGGTGTTGTTCACTGCAGCCTTTTCCCCTGATATACGGTAACTCCTCAACAGGGCATGTTGAGCTTGTGGGAGACAAAGTGGTTGGATATGTGGACTTTCGGACTGGAATGCATGATGACAGTGTGCCTGAAGCCAAGAATGCGTGTGCGTTGGCTCGAACTTGCGACTTAAGTTGCCAGTTGGGTATTTTTTAATTGATTCATTGACAGGAGCAGTGAGAGCCGAGCTAACGAAACAGTTTATTGAAAAGCTAACGTCATTAGGTGTAGCTTGGGCAGCTTCGTCAACTGCAGTTTACATGCTGCCCGCCGTGGTTGCTTAGTGGCTATGGTGTTGGGCTGCTGAGCACGAGGTCGCGGGATCAAATCCCGGCCACGGCGGCCGCATTTCAATGGGGGCGAAATGCAGAAAACACCCGTGTCCTTAGATTTAAGTGCACGTTAAAGAACCCCAGGTGGTCCAAATTATTCCGGAGTCCCCCACTACGGCGTGCCTCATAATCAGATGGTGATTTTGGCACGTAAAACGCCATAATTATTTTTTTCATTGACATTTGATAGCGCTGCATCAAACATCATCATGACCAAGTGGCCGAACTCTACATAAGCATCAGACTCCGTCACATTACGAAAGAAAGAAACAGGGAAATGAGTGCCGAAAAAGTGAGGTTTGCTTTACGAGGCTTATTATTTTTAAAGATCAGTGATACAGACCCTTCATCGGTGTTCAAGCTTACAAGAAGAACGGCAAAAGAAACAAAATAAAGTTGATTGCATTGTTATTAGCCATTTGACATCTCATTATTGACTATTTCATCCGTAGTGCTCGCCATAACCGTTAAAAACTACGGCGGGGAGAAGCAGTCAGCGCGGCGGGCGCGCTGCGGCTCCCGTTTCTTGCTTATGGCAAGATGGCCGCCGCACGCGCGGCTCGGCTTCACCGACGCCCATTGGTAGGTATAGGTGACCTCCGCTCCAGCAGGTTTATTTAAACCTCCTTGAAGAGGCGTCATTCTAGCCGCCATGCTGGTTAACCAGCACGGTGAGCAGATGCTTCCGTTGGCGTCTCGCGCGGCTCCAACACTCTCTCACACACAGCTGGATAGGGCAGGGGGCCTCTCCCAATCTTTCCGTCCTCCATTGAGGCCGGTTACCCATGGTAGTGAACATGGTACAATGACGTCATCCTAGGCGCCATAGTGGACAACCATGGCGGTGAGAAGCTGCGTTTGCGACTTCACGTACAAGCTTTCTATAGAGCGGTCGAGTTTTTCCGGTTGCGCATAGTGCGAGGTGTTATTGCGGCGTCTTTTTTTTCCCTGGTGACGGCGACCAAATCGGCTGATTGACCATTCTATATAAATAGAATTCTCCCTGTACTCGCGATTGACAATACAGCCTCACTGCGTTTTTCGAACGAAACATATATTGCCGACTAAAATGATCGTTCGTTCGGAAATAACTTTTTTATATCTGCCACATTTGATTCTGCAGATGATACAACGTGGCAAATAGCTGAGCAGATGGCAATAAAGTTCTACCCGGATAACTTCGATATCAGTACTTAGCCCGCTTGTTTCCCTCAGACAAGTCATCGTGGAATTTAGCTCAAGTTGAGGATAAAAAAAAAACAACTAATTTTGAGGTTTTCATGTGGCCAAATCCCGATATGACTATGAGGCACGCCGTAGTGGGGGACGCCGGAATAATTTGCGCCACGGGTTTTTTAGCATGCCCCCAATGCACGGCATACGAGTGTTCTTTCGAGACCTAATTGTTGACAAGCTTCGTCATACACTGCTGTCCAGCTCGGCCCTCGACGACCAGCTCAAGCTGATCCAGAGAGCAGAGAAGATGGCAAGAGCCAGCGGAGCCCTGGACTAGGGGCCCCGACCATTAGCGATGCCCCATTGGGGCAAGACAAAACTATCTTTGAATTAAAGTTTATCTATCTATCTATCGAGAACTAATTTTTCTTTCAGAACAGCAACCATAGTTATGAAGCTAAATCTTTCTGGTCATACTTTTGTGAAAAAAAAAGGGCTCGTGCAGCTTTCGTAAGTTTGCGCTGTGTGATCCCACTCCAGAGAGCAAAAAATACCAGATGTGCTGTAAGCCAACATCGAAAATATCGCAATGTTCCGGTGATTATGATTATGAGGCTGATGACTGCGGTTTTCCCCTGTCGATCGTGTTTGCACTGATCAGTGTTTTAACCGAAAACGCACTAAAACGTTGGCGGTGAATCCATCCTTTAGGGATGATTGTCGATTTAAATGTTATTAGCAATCTGTCTCACGGTTCATGGGTAGTTGTTGACGGCATGTTTCATGTGATTATTATGAAAGACGGTACATACCCAATGCCCCACACCTAGTGACCCAAGTTGACGTCAGAGAGATTCATTGAAGAGCACCACGTACCCATAGTTACGTACCCAGCGACCCAGTTAGTCCGACGGTTGCCCCAGCACAGCAATCTGCATGGTGTTCAGCCCATTTGACCATGGACTACTTAGGGACCCAAGCTGGCGAGAAAGAGGTCAGGCACGGACATTGATACATAGGCACGCAGCTACACAGATACATATCGTAACTGGGGTAAAAGTTCCCAAAGAATGCCAATAGCATTCAAAAAAGGAAAAGGAAAAGATAACATACGTGAGCGAGCGCTGCTAATTCCCCCTTACTAACCTTTTCAAATTAAATTTTCACCGTCACAAGTGACAATTAGGCTTGGGAACAAGCTGCCAAGTGGCGATTGCTTTTTGGTTTCAGCATATAAATGTTTCCGATAAGCATAAACCACTCTCGACTTTGCTGCAGAGTGTTATATGCTGAAAACAGAATTACTGTTTTTGTTTGTTGTGTTCGTTGTCAAATATGCCTCTTGCTTTTTTTTGCCTGTTTACTACTATTTCTCCATGCTGTTGCGTTTCTGACGTGATAACGTTGCGACGACCTTGTATTTGGAGGCCTTTTGCTACAATTCTGTTCTTTTGTTTTGTGTGATGTGCGTTATTCGCACGCCTTTGTGTCCAGATATGTGCGATTTAAGGAAAATGAAATGAAATATTATGTGTTTCTTTATTAAAATCCGTTAGAAGTCACGCTAATGTTGTCCGTGCTTCTTGTTCAGGTTCAAGTTTATTCAAAGAATATGCATTATAAATACAGATACATGTACATACAGAAGGATGTTCTAAGCAAATTCACCGCGAGAGAGACTTCCTGTGCAATTGAAATATGTAGAGCAGAAGGCGGTTGTGAACGATTCAGAGAATGCAGTTTGACAGTGTAAGTGAAAAACAGGCGAAATCAAGATGTGACGGTGACGGTGACAAGAACTTTCATTGGTCCTGAGAAATTGGCCAGGGGGAGCCGAAGGCTCCCTCAGGTCAAGTCGACTTGACCTGAGGGAAATCAAGATGTGGTTTTACTAAGGAGAAATACTTTCTATTTTTTAAAGCTGTTGCGGAGACACTTTTGCTTTCAAATCGAAACTTCAAGTGTTCCGAAAAAAAAATATTGCACAAAGAAGCAGATTTATTTGTCGCGAATGCTGTAGAACTGGTGCGTAAATGCGTAGGGCTGATAACCGGTGGACCATTAGAGTTACAGAACGGACGCCAAGGGAAAGGAAGTGCCGTTGAGGACGGCAGAAAATTAGGTGGGCGGTTGAAATGAAGAAATTTGCCGGCGCCATTTGGAATCCGCTAGAGCAAGATGGGAGGGCGTAATTGGAGATTGCTGGGACAGCCTTTCGTCTTGCAGTGGACATAAACGTACGCTTCTGCTACTGCTGATGATGATGAAATGCTAGGAAGTCTAGCCGGAAATCAAGTTGGGATGGGGGGCAGAACGCGTTTAGTTTTAATCTTAATCTCAATCCGCTTAGGTTTCAGTTAGGAGTAAAAAAAAAACAAGATATAAAATATTTCGCACTTATATACATGAAACAGCGTTCCAAGTAAATAACAAAATATGTGGAACGGCATTTCATATATCTGAGCTTCTTGCTCTTTAAGTTCACATCACAATAAATATCTGTAACTATGGTCCACTGAAATAGCCACGTACTTCTAGCCTGAAAATTGTTCCACGCATTTCTACCTATTCTGTAAAACAATGTCCCCCCCCCTCCCCCCTCCATCTCTAGGACCGGTGGAGTGGGTGCGACGTACGGTGTCTGCTGCTGGACTTCTGGACTGAAGAGTCTACTCGCCGGTGGGTTTAGAAGCAAGACCGTACATTTATCCACCAGATACTTTACCATTTAAGTCTTTAATACACTACTACTACTACTCTACGCACCTGTAACTGGAATCATAATTAAGCATGGGGAACGTTGCCCCACTTAATTTTATGCTTATAGTTGGCACCTGAGTGGAAGGATATTAATATGCTCAAGATTGTAGCGTTGGAAAGCACGCGTTTCGAAGAATTGTATGAAATAATAACGGGACAATTCCCATCTGGGGTTGCGACGCTGTCTGCATAACCATGACTCCACCGGGTCGCCGCCATGCCGCAGGCGTAAGAAAACACCGCGACGTCGGCTCACTACGACACGAGAAGGTAACCGATCGGGGTGGGCCCTAAAATCAAAGCGCTCGAGGCGGACTCGATCGGAGAAGGATCCGGAGGGTCGTACGGATGGGGGTGGGGAGGGTATTCGTCACGGACAGGCGTTTTCAGTCGTGGCCGGACGCCATCTCCGAGGACCATAGCATCAGCCATCACGCTCCACAGCCTCGGGGGAGGCTTCGCGGGGGGCTATTGGAAAAATGACCGCCTCGCCGTCTCGCAACACGGGGCCGTTGCGCCGTACCTCTGCCGAAGCCTCGGCAATACGACGCGTGTTGCTTTGTATTAGACGCGCGTGCCCGTGTGGGCACAAGGGAGGAATGGCTTCCTTTTTTGTTCTTGCTGCGTGGATGATGGGCTCGCGCGATCATTCATTTGCAAGTCTCCGTCTAGGATGCACGTTGGCGGATGCGTATACGAGTGACCCGAGGAGGCCGTCCGTGCAATACTGCGCGCTATGTATAGGAGTATATATAAACACCACGCGTATACACACGTAAACCACGCACACGCACGCATACCGCCCGTGGCGGACAACGGCACTTCGTCACACCAGCTCGGTTACTATAGACGAGGCGGACGTTGCTTACAGGACCAACCATGGTTGGATGTGATGTCCAGCGAACTGGGTTTTCCCAAATGATGTTTGTAATTAGACACCTTATGGCGCATGTGCCAAATCGAGCTGTTGTGAGGGAACATTCATTTGCCAGAAATCCTGTGCTTAGGTCCGGTTTCGAGAAACATGCCCCTCAAGTTCTGTGGTGAAATGCATTCATGTTCCAATTAGCAGTTATCATCACTGCATCCTCCACATTGCCTATGATTGCCGTCACTTTTTTTTTTCTAAGAGTGAGAGCCTCCCATGTGGCAAGTAGCGTCGCGAGTAACATCGATGGTGGCGACAACCTGTGGCGTGATTGACCATAACACGATAAAAGCGTTCGTGGTGTTTATTTTTTTCTGCTTTGATTGTAAGAGCTGCAATATGGTGTATACTATAGTTCAATGAATGCTTGCAGGGCTTCACGAAGAAGCCGCGTAGATGGCCTGTGGACCTTAATTATTTTTCATGAATTATTGTTCATACACGCAGGGCTGGTCTGCACAGCTCCTCCATTCGAAAATAAATATACATATTCATAAATATTTTCATGACCATTAGGTCTCTGTTCAAACGTTTATGCCCATGGATAAGAGGAATGCAGTCGGTGTTTGCAAGAGAAGTCTTGCATGTTTTGTTTATAAATGCTATCGCAAGTATTCCTTGCTCTGTTGATTTTAGAGTTTCATTGCATTGTTGTGTTGTTGGAGATGACTTTTTTAAGACGGTATAGATCTTATATGTATATGATACATACATAATATATGCAGTGTGCGCGTATGTTATGTATGTACAGTGCTCAGCAATTAACAAGCGATTATTAGCTCGCATGGCGGCCGGCGCTTCTTGCGTTAACGTTGGGTTCTGGGAACACCAAGCTAATCCACTGCGGCATACGAGGAAAGCGAGGACCTATGGACAGCAGGGGGTCCCCAACAATCATCCAGCGCTCATCGGTGGTGCAGAAAGCGCAAACCGCCATGTGGGCCGATTGTCGTGTTTGAATCGCTGAACATTATACAGGGCGTGTTATATGTATAGGTTGCATTTTCAAGAATATTAGAGTTATGCATAACAATGTAAATGAGAATGCCATACAGTAATTGTTCATGAGACAAGGAGAGTGTCCGACACCGGATTCGTGTGCCAGCCTCTTTTTATTATGTGATTAAAAAAACGAAGTACATGTTTCTTCTCCAAGGAGCCAGCAGAGCCGCGTTATTGCTGTTACTGCCTCTCATTTCCGGCAGAAGTAAGTTCTTACGGCTTGGCACTGTCGCTCAGACCAGATGAGCTAATTACTCGACAACGATAGTCGTTCGAGAGCATAGAACGTTTTGATCTATCCGTAAACGTATTACTGTTTAGAAGATACCGGTACATCGCCGAACTTGACATAAGATGATTATGATGATTTATTGGCATCCCCTTTAAAATGGGGTGGTGACAAATAGTCACCTAGCTTGCTTGATTTAATCAGGTATCCTGTACATGTTTTTATCTAGCATTTTTGTATACATCTCATTAATCTTCTTTTCTCCCCTCGAAATCCACCTTGTAGCGCTACTTATGACTGTAAGAGATCAGGTCGTATCAATCTCTTCCCTGCTTTTTTCTCACCAATACTCTAAACGTATCTTGCTTATCTCGACTGCTGACCGGTTGATGCTTCCGTCCCCTTTAAACCCAAGCGCTTCTGGGAGTTGCACGTTACCTACGGTTCTCGCTGGGTGGATCCCGTCGCATTCCATTAGGATGTGCTGAGTGGTCTCCGGATCTTTACTGCAGCATACACATGCGTCATCTAGTTCTGAATATTTGCTCCGGTATGTTTTGGTCCTTAAGCAACCGGCTCGAGCCTCAAATAGCAAGACACTGCCCTTTGTGTTATCGTACATATTTTCCCTTCGAATTTCTTTTTTCTCATTCGTGTAAATCTCCATGGTCTTCTTGTTTCCATTCTTTGCATCCAATTCACTGTCTCTATTTCTCTCACTTTCTTTCTGATGACTCCTGGTTGTTTATTTACAGCTTCAATTATCCTATACTTAGGTTGCCAACTTCTTGACCTCTTCCTTCATTCTGTGTCCACGCTTTTCAAGTACAGCTACTTGTGTACTTTAGCTGCCCATTTATTTTCATACATGTTCCTGAGTCTTTCTTCAAAACCAATTTTGCTCTGTGCTTCTTTGACTTCAAAAGAGGCCCAACCGATGCCACCCTGCACTGCCTTATTTGTGGTTTTACAGTGGTTTCCCAAAGCCAACCGGGTTACTGATCTTCGGTTAACTTCCAACCCCGACAAGATATCCGATTTTAAGCATAGAATGGCATTTGCGAACTTTAGCGCTGGCGCCATTACTCCTCTCCAGATTCCACGCACCACCTCATACTTAGTGCAGCCCCGCAGTGCTCTGCGTTTCATTATTGCCGCATTCCGCTTCCCCATTATTTTCAGATTATCTTGTTGGGTGCTTGAGTAAGTCCTTCCAATTCGTTTATGTATACGCCGAGGTACTTATATTGCTTGACTATGGGTATGACTTGCTGTTGAATGGACACTCGTCTCTTCATTAAAGATCATAATTTCTCATTTCTCTGTGCTAAGCTTAAGGCCTTAACGCAGCAGCAGCGCTGGTCACGCCAGCTTGGGATGCCTCCTTCAACCACAGTTGTACGGGGTCTTTTAATTCTGGCACAAAAAAAAAAAAAAACGATGGAAAGTTAAATACACTATACGCTAATAATTGTTGCTGCCGCCTTTGCGCCAGCCGACAGGCAGAACAAAGTCGTTGAAATTTTAATGCTACAGGCTGGTAGTTGACGCCAGCGTCAAAAAATGGCGTCATCAGCGCTACTGCCCACCGGTGCTCCGTGAACTGAAATGCATTTATGGACAGGCTACTACAGTTAGAGGGATTTACCTTGTTCATAAACCTATTGCAGATTACGGAATACCAGAACACCACAGTTGTAGACGATGGGGATGATTGATGATTTATTGGTATCGCCTTCGAAACGGGCGGTGACTAATAGTGACCTAGCCTGCTTTAGTAAATCAGGTATGCTATATATGCTTTTCATTCTAGCATTTTTGGATACACCTCTTTAATATTTTTTATCTTCCTCAAAACTTATCTACCTTGTGTCGCTACCTATTCCTGTAATGGATCTGTTCAAATCAATATCTTCCCTGCTTTTATTCCAACAGTACTGTAAACGTCTCTCGATTATCTCTACGGCTGATCGGTTGATGATTCCGTCCACGTTAAATCCAAGTGCTTCTGGAAGGTGTGCGTTACGCATGGGTCTCACTGGGTGAATCCCTTCAGCATTTCATTAGGATGTGTTGAGTGGTCCCCGGATTTTTTGCTGCAGCACACACATGCCTCATTTTGTTGCGAGTATTTGCTCCGGTATGATTTTGTCCTTAGGCAACCCTCTCGAGCCTCAAGTAACAAGGCGCTGCCCTTTTTGTTGTCGTACAGATTTTGCCGTCTAATTTGTTTCTTTCCACTCTTGTAAATCTCCATGGTCTTTTTAGTTCCCGTTCTTCGCATCCAATTTGCTCGCTCGGTTTCTCTCACTTTTTTTTTTGATGGCTTCTGGTTGTCTATTTGCACTTTCAATTACCCTGTAATGGCAGCAGCAGCACTAGTGATACCTGGCGGGGTTTTCTAAAGCACCTGTCCATGCTGTTCTCATTGAGAGAGCAAAAAAAAAAAAAAACGCAATATACTTTTATGCTTGCTGTAGAGGCCGATGCCTTCGCACAAGCTAATGGGTAGCATACATCCTGTCGTTGCAATGACTTTGTAAGCTTCGGTTCATCTCAGCGTCGCATGTTGGTGTCCCCACTGTCGTCTCCGGTATTCTGGGCCGTATAATGTAGCAATGCCTTCAGCTCGATTCTGTGCCACTCTTATCATCCACCGTCGACGGTCGGCTGATCCCGTTGATTACACGGGCCGAGCGTCGCGGTGACAACTGACGAAGCGCGAAAAGAGCGAAAAAGGAATAACGTCAGAAAAAGGTATCGCTACAATACTGCGGCCCATGCATGGTGATCGGCGAGTGTAACACGTTTAGAGACAAGCAAAAAAAACACTCTCTATATTCTCTGCCCTGCTTTCTCAGACGCAGCCGATGGGCGTCGGCTGGGTCACGTGTGCACCCCCTTTGCTCACATCCGTTTCCGTAATTTCCACCTGCTTCGCCGTCGTCGTCGGAGTGCGCTGCGCTACAATCGATCCGGTGCAAGACTTCCCGATCGGCACGGCTTATGCGACCGCCACGCATCTACACGGCCGTGCACACTGGCTCCATCAATGAACGCAGATCGTGCAAAAGGGGGCACATGCAGCGTATACGGGTGTACCCGAACACAATGAACGCGGCCCGTCGTTTATCGATGCGCGGGAAAGGGTACATATCCTCTCCTGGCACTGTGCCTCGCTGGCTCTCTCATGAATGGGAGGCCTCCAGCGCGACCTAGATAGACGTATGAATGGCCAGTAAGCGGCCTCGGGGCCATTAATTCGACTTCCTCCGCACCACCTCTTTTCTTATTCTTCGCTTGTCGGTATACGACGCGCTCACGACGTGACGTGGCCCACGAGGGGGGGTGTCTGCGCGTGCGTCGTGACCGATGACAGCGGCCACCGCCGGCGGTTCTCACCGCGTTGCTTCCACTACTGACAGCTGAGAGGCTCCGTGTGAATTCACGGTGAACGTGCTAACAATATCAGAAAGAAAAACAGCGTCTGATGGCCACCTGGGCTGCCCACTGCTACCGCATGCGGGTGCAAACACAACTTTCAAACGAAAGCTCAGTAATTTACAGGTCCCTAAGCCAGCGCTCGTGAGAAATCGTTGAAGCAGAAAAAAAAATTGAAAGTGCGCAGGGTTCGTGTATAAGTGTCTCGTGTGTAAACTTTCCTGAGTACAAGTGCTGAGTGGTAGTATACTGAGTAACACACACATCTCGTTGTTTCTGCTTGCTTTTCAAGTGTTTATGTGTTTTTTCGTGTAAATCCAGTGTATATATACGTGATACTCCTCTGAATTATATAGTTGGAAGTTCGCGCTTTCGTTCGCGCTTCATGTATACTCATGGACCACAAACTATAGCCTACTCCCAAGTTCAAGGCTGTCTTAACTTACTTATCGAAAAGTGCGCGTAATTATGAGAGCAGGAAATAAAAAGAATATAGGTAACTTTTTTTTACGAATATCGCGCAAGGACTACAGCACCTGTAACATTAGTGCTTCGTCACGGATTTCGAAGTGTTTGCGTGCTTATGGCCAGTTCTTCTGCTGCGAATGTTCTCACAACTCACTACATTGAGTCCCTGATTCCCGTATAATGCGTATGTAATCGTGCATTGTTTATCAGCAGAACACTAATCAGCCCCGAGAAGACGCTGTCCGAACCCTTGACGTCACGAGCAGCTGTAGTGCGGCTAGACTGAACCTGTTGTTAAATAACAGAGCGATCTCGGAAGAAAATATCCTTGGGCCGTGGCCCATATGCATCCTTGTATGACGAAGGCCACAAAAGCCATTCTGCAGTTCCGTGAAGGAAACTGAATTATACGAACGCTTGTGACAGCGGATATTCCTCCGCGACTGACTCCAGCGAATGACCGACTCTATTATGTTTTCTTTTCTCTCCTTACCTATTCCTACCCTTTACCCTCCTCCCCAAGTGCAGGGTAGCCAGCCGGACACGTCCTTGGTGAACCTCGCTACCTTTCCCTCTTCGTTCTATCTCTCTCAATTTGACGCCGACACCCATCATTAGTCTTACCGCTGTTCTAACTGGCTTACCAACTCTGTGCGGGTGGTAAGACAGAGGGCTTTCAGTGTCCCAGGAGTGAAGTTTACGAATCGAGCCTAATCTAATGTTCCCCTTTACTGTCTCTTTAGAGTTATAGTTACGGTTGCATTCACTTCAATTCTTAATTTGAAACTATAGGGAGTTTTACGAAAATATCGCGAACTGGAGGAATGCTTTATGAACGCGAAAAAGAGCTGGCGCGCGTGTCAGTATTTTGTAGTTAGTAAACAACGTATCCGGCCAAAAAGTCGCTCGTATTAAACCAGACGCTTCGTAGCGCCCTGGGTTCCTTCCTCAGTGGATAAAGCGAACCATGGCGGAGGTGTGCAGCTTTCTTGAACATCTCGATAATCGCAAAGGGGGTTCCGCCTGTGCTGGTACAATTGTTTTTCATTTTTCGGTTGACAAATGGGTATAAGAAAGAGGAGTTTGTGTTTGGGACGTTATTAGCTTCATAATTAGCTCAGCCAGAAATATATACTTTTCAGAACGTTTAGCTTCCACTATGTAAGTATATCCCGCAGCTGTGAAATAAACTCGAATTGTCTGACAACATCAACGTTCCTGAGAGCTTCTATAGTCGTCGAATACACTCGTCTGAACTATACGTACCAATCTCCTAGTTCTTTCCGGTGGTGAAAAATTGAATTGTTGGGTTTGACTTCTCAAAGCAGCACACGTTCAATGACAGACGCCTTATAGCAAGTTGGGGAAGGGGGGGGGGTAGGGGAGGAGGACGGAATCAACTTCAACTAGCCGGGGTTCTTTAATGTGAACGCAAAGCACGGCACGCGGTCGTTTTTTCGCATTCCACCGTCACAGGATAGCGGTCGCCGACACCCGGACCCGAACCGGCGACCTCGGGCTCAAGAGCACACTCAATTGATAGAGGGACTGGCCAGTCCTCGGGTAGGGACGAAGTTGTATGGAGCTTCCTTAGAGAATCCGTACCTTATGGAAACCCGTAGAAGTTCCTTGCACACACCTATAAGAACCCGCATAGGCCTATTAAAACCCGTAAAGTTTCATTCGGGAGTTAATTACCCGGTGCGCACAGTATGGGTTCAATTGAACACCAATACTTTTTGAGAAACCCTTTGGGAATCCATACCCTATAGGAACCTTTATGGGTAACATTGTGCTATTTTCGAATGTGTGCCAACTTTCGCATTAATGAGCCATCAATATTCATCTTTATTTTCTTGTTTCTTGGCTTAAGATACAGCAGTGGCGGAGGTGGACGTGAACGTATAGAGTGGAATAGGTTTGGACATGTTAATTATTCACACATAACAATATAGCGCAGTAAGTACGCGGGACAACTTGATGACAGGACGAGTGCTCGTCCTGTCTCGACTTGTCCCTCCTCCTTACTACGCTATATGTTATTTGTATTACGGTGAATGTATACATAGCTTTGCAAGAATTGATTTTCAAGATCTGCACAAAAGAAGAAACATGGTACACGTAGAATGGCATCATTGCCTGAACTGCGAAAGGCAGTGATGCTGAATATGTCTAGTAGCATTTGGCCATTGATGAGATTGAGAAATTTTAGTGCAAGAAAACTTGGTCTGGCTGATGCAGAGGGGGCATATAACTGAAGACCTCTGGGAGAGGCTTTTGTTCCACGGTCGATTGAATTAGTTGGTTGAGCTGGGTTATTCACGAGAAATCGAAACACGTATTCAACTAGTTAACAAAAATTGACTATTGAACTTCTCAGTTAATTACTCTACGCCAAATATTGCAATTCACGAATTGTAGCCGTTGAGTTTGCAAGACGCATCCACTTGCAATGAATTTCCAGGATGACACCAGTTTCGAGATATTTCTCAAAGTGTGGGAGGAAATACATGGGCGTTCCAGTTAATTTTGTGCTTCAATGTATAAAGCAGCACTTCGGTAAAAAAAGCTAGTGGAACAACAATGCATTTTTACGGCGAGTTTGATGGCGCATATCTCCAAACTCATGTCATTCTGGAAATAAATTCCAGGTGGATACGCCTGACTAGCTCACCGGCTACAATTCGTTAATTGCAATATGTGTCGTAAAGTAATCAACTAAGAAGCTCATTAGTGAATTTTTGTTAATTAGTTGAATACGTGTTTCGATTTTTCATGCTACCAATATCCGCCTCTTCGAATAACCCAGCTCAACGATAAGAATTATACCACTTTCCACAGGCGATTCATAAAAATGCCGTAAACCTTAATTTTGAACATCCTATATATATATATATATAGTGCAACTAGCAGTGGCCTGCACCGGATCACCGTCACCGTCAGTCGCACTTCGTACCTCGAATTGGCAGGACGGGTGTCGAGCGAGCACCTGAACAACCCTTTGCAATGTGGTGAACCTGGTTTAAATCATATAGATCCGGGACGTCAAAAAGGTGTGACGTAATGATAACGCATCGTTTTCCTCGCGTTTGCCGCTGAATCGCCACTGAATTGTGTGTATTTTGATCACTACGTGCTTCTTATTAAGCTCACTCCCAACTGGCGTTGCGAAACTGTCCCCAAAACGCTGGAGTTATTTTGTGTGTTTTTGTTAAAGGCGCATCTTCTGTATCCTTGATGGATTGCTTTGTGTTCGAGTCGCTCCCATCATCATAAATCACGATATGGTAGGTTCCCGCAGTTTCTCTTAAACATCCACATTAAGTGTTGTCAACTATACTGTAGTTGGTTCCCCCCTAACTAAAAAAAGTTTTTTTTGAATGGTTAAATAGTGATAACGAGTGAAAAATCACTGTTCGTGTCATTGCATACACACTTTCTTTCGAGGAAATGCAGCTTTGGACTTCCGTCCGTAGGACAACAGCACAGCGAGAGCTCAGTGTTGGACTGTCACATTAAGACGATGATGAAGCAAATGATTACGGCTTTGCAGCGACTGCTTGCTGGTTTGAACACACCTGTGTGTTCTAATACAGCGGTACAAGTAACGCATGCTGTGTAGACAATGCTGGTTGCCCTCCATTAGCGTAAAACATTGTTACCATGCGTGTGACGTCATGCAGTTGCTTAATCATCAGTTAACGCCTCACCATCATCAACCTCTTCGTGCTCCTATCTGTTCAATGTCGCCCCCTTTCTTCGTGTGAACGATTAAGTCAGAAACATGCCATTCAGGCCAACCTCTCCACGTTATCGACATAAAATATTCTTAATATTCTTTTTTTGTGGGCTGTCATCTTCCTTTTCACGTAGAAATACATCTAATGAAGGCCACGACTATAGGCAAATCACATGACAACACACCCAGCCCTAAGAGGAAGCTTTGCTCCTATCTATATGCCTTATACTTGCATTGATTCCGAAATCAAACTGCCATGTACCCCTCGTGCGTTTTTGCCAGCACACCGCGAGTGGGTAGGTGGCGCAAAAGGGGGACATTTGAACTCGGTTGTCAAAGGGGGGGGGGGGGGGAGATATATAGGACCTCCCGCGCACTCAAGTACCGCCTTCCCCTTCACCGCTTTTCTCCAGCATATATCGCGATCGCCATTAAACGCCTTCTCCCCGACCCTCTCGAGCTGGGGCCAACATCCGCGATCACAGACGAGAGGATCCGCTTGGCAGCATATAGCGCTTCGAACCTTCGACCATGGCAAACGCCGATGCGGGGAGACGTACACGCGGCGCGGGCCGGGCATGCAGGCCGATCGCGGGGCACAACACTAGACACGGTCGGGCCGGCTGAATTAGCGACCACCGCTCAGAATGGGTCGTCACGAGGCAGCGGCAGGCTTGCGGGGTTCGCGCGGCGTCTAGCACTCGATCGGCCGCGGGACTTAAGTTCTTCCGTGGGGGACGTGCTTTACTCGCCGGTTGGCGTCGATCGTCGACGCCAACGGAGGGCGCTGTGATCGGCGAGACGTCACGCGTCGCCGATTGCACCGCGTACGCGGTGCGTGCGCACGCGTTCTGGTTGACCGAAGCCGCTAATTCCGTGCAATATGTACTGCATGTCGACAACCGAAAGATTTCGGTGAAGAGAAATTGACAGAGAGAAGAAAAAAAAATGAGATGGTTATGTTACGTGTGCACTATGGCCTCAAAGTGCGAGCAGCTAGCGTGTGAACCGTCAACCGCAAAAGTTTTCGGGACGCACGATCTGCCAACTATCTAAATTCTCTCGAAGCGTGGTCACACTGCCTCAATTAAATGTTCCAGCATGTAGTATCCTTCGGCACCTACACAGTGATTCATGAAATTAGAAGTGTCATGCCTTAACGAGTGCAGGAAATCACATTTGCAGTGGAAACCGCATCCCGTTAACTTTTGCGGTTGACTGTACGTTTGAACTTATCTTCTTCTTTTTGTTTTATGCATCCTCGCATTTAAATATGACATTGATTTCTCCACTTTGCTGCCTTTGCTGCTGCTTGCTGGCTCAGGCAGCACGTACCGCTATGAAGTCTGAAACATCTACGTCGTCGGCGGCCGCAACCTCGGCAGTAGTGAAACGTGGCCGTCCACGCCAGTACACAGCAGACGAAGCTAAGGGAGCGGGAGAACGCAGCAAAACGGGCGAAGAGGCAGGCAGCGAAACGTACCATGTGTGACGTCACCTCTCCCAATGCACGGCGGGCAGAATGAGCATTAACGCAAACATTACTTGCAGCACAAAACTCGAAAAACCGCTCAGCGGCGTGCGATTGGACATGAATGCTTTCGCATTCACAACTCATAAGTAGTGCTTAGGTGTCTTCGTATTTTTTTTTTTTGGTGGTTTGTGAAGGGCCATTGCTGTAGGCCAGCGCTGGCCAGGGGGCGCCACGGTTTTCAAAGCGTGCCACTACAACCAATCGTAGACAGTTTAGGCGACGATTATCGGAGTCAGCGATAGCTTTCTCGAATGGCACTGCACTACCGCGACACTTTCTTTTTCAACCTTATAATGCCACAGTAACGCAGTCGAATTACAGAAAGCTATCGATGAGTTTGATGAGTGTTGGCAATGATGTCTACCAGAATTTTCTTCACCAATCGCTGCTTGCGATGCCGAGATGTTCACGTCTACGGCGTAGGAGATGTTGCTTCTCTTTCGGCACTGCAGGTTTCTTTCTGCACGTTTTTTATGCACCGTTAATATTCTGTGAATGGAAACAGCTGTGGTGTACACGTGAGTCTGGTTGGATAAATAGACCACGCGAATCAATGTTTATGTCCGTTTCTACATCCACAGTGTATTAGTCTATAGGTTCCGGGTCCAAAACGCTGCATCGTACTGATGTGAACACGCAACACGCGTGGGGATTCTGCAAGTTCCGTAACAGTGCATGACATTGTTGCCAACCACTTTTTTCAAAATGCTCCCCTATGCGATGGCTGAAAAAAAAGGCACTACATTACCATACACGGCCCTCGCCTTGATCCTACACATCGACTTCTAGTTCAAATGCTTAACTACATATTTCAAAACAAGAGGAATGTTGAGAATATCCAGCAGTACGTCGAAACAAATCACCGCAACTATTAAATAAATGAATCTTCTTGCAACTTACGTCACATATCAAGCAATATTTTATGGCTGAAGTTTGTGCATTTCAGAACCTGCGTTGGGCATTGCTGCCGCCAGCACGGAATCTATAATCTGAATAGGTGAAATATCTTCTGTGGTAATGCTTTGAGAAATGTAATGGCAGAAATAAACACGATCACTTTCTGAGTATGGTAATAAAGTAGAAGGCCCCGTAAGGGATTATTATTAGCTGTTAGCAATTCGTTTTGCAAATTGTACCATCTTGCATGATCGTAACGAACGTACCACGAAAGCAGAATTACCTGTCGACTGATTCCTAAACCTGAAGCAAATGTTTTGTTCAACACATTTCCTTTCGATAAAGTATAACATGTTCAGTTTTATTCCACCAAAAAACGATCACCTTGGCACTCCAGCCAGTCACAGCGAAAACCTTTTTAAAAGGCCGCTGTAAAGTTCTCAGCTTAAATTTATATGGCTTCTCTTGTAGGGAGACTAGGGACATCACTCATGCTGGAGAGGGTTGAATCAGACGGAGCGTTAGAGGTGCAGTAAATGTAATACTGTGCGTTTGGCCAATGTGAACATATTTCAGAGCGCTTCTGTTCCATTAATATATGTTTGCCCCTCCGATTTCTTCCCGGAATAATGCTGTTGACTCAGACTTCCTCTTCATTGGCAACATTAGGAAGGCAGCGTTTCTCCTTCTTCAATTTTTCCTGGATTAGCCTAACAAGGGAGCATTGTGCTTAAGAAATGTGGTCAGCTTCACTCTGGTCTCCATGCTAACAGCAACAGTCACTGGAATTAAATAAAAGAGAAAAAGACACCGTACAGATAACAGCAGTCTTTTCTGAAGCTTGATGGTAGCTTTCTCATAAACTAGTAGCAATTTCGGAGGGCATGCATTTCGGCTAGCTGGTCAGCTTAAGAGGAAAGTTGACCAAGAGCGCCATCAAAATACATGGAGTTGGAGAACTTGTTTGGCTCATCATCTTCTGCAATGCATTTTATTAGATATATCGCATTTCAAAGAAAAGGATACAATCTACCTACTGTAGGGAGGAGTTCACAACTCTATAACTCAGTATAACTATTTTATGGACTGAATATAATGACACATATTAAGGTGGAGAATATGGTTCTAAAATATACCATTACTTTGTTAGAGGCACTTTCGCAATACCTCTATAACATTGTAATGTTTGCACGTAAGCATAAATTATTTCTTCGCATTTGTCCGCCTAGAATGCGGTAGCAGATGCAGCTTGCCTAATTAGGATGTCTATTCTTACTGCAGAGTTATGAATTTGTAAACTTAGCGGTTCAATTTTTTCTTGATAATTTTCGGCAATTTTTTGTAAAAGATACGAAGCTACAAACTACGATTCTGCTTCTACAGTCAGCAGAATTCAACTTTCTCCCTTAAATGCAGCCAAGTTCATTCCTATTGGTCCAACGGTTATCCAATGAGAGAGTGTCTGCATTTTTACATGTATTTCAATAGAGAAATGGGAGTTTTGCCCCGAGCTAAGCCTTGGCTCTTAAGGCACATGTCTGTGCAACACTGGCAGTTCCTCGCCGAAAAGTAAATCTCCAATAGCTACAAAACGTGTGCGTCAATAGGATCAGCGTAGCCTCATGGGTGGATAAAGTTGCACACGATGATCATTTCCCCCTATCGGCAATTCTGCAAATGCCTGAGTAGGTATACGAAAAAACATGTACTCTACATGCATCTTGCCGGAACTTCGCATTTTAGTTTCGGCAAATACGATTCGCTTGATTTTTGTACGTTTTCATAGTTTCCTGGGGTTTACTTCTAGGGTCAACAAAAAACAAATGTTTGCGCAGGGCAAATTATCCTACATTTCATCGAAAAAAATCGAAAAACAAAATGTCCGATGGCCCTATACGGCCCTACCAAGAAGCGAAAATGCCGAAAATACCCTGATGTAGGGTAATTACCCTACGATTGGTAAAAACTGTGCACGGAATTTGAGAGACGTGGTTGTAGGGGTGGCTGTATCAGCATGCCGTTCATCTGATGTAAGTGTGTGGGTGTAGGAGGCGGGGAAGGGGTTTTCTTAACAACTCGATATATTACCCATAAAAGATATCACTACACATAATGTTGCCATTTTAGTCTTTTACATAAGATATAACCCTGATCTATCGTTTATTGTTGGTCGGAATCACCTAATCAACCCAAGCAATACAAAAACTTCCTTTAAGTTATAACGTGCCTATATCTTGCAGAAACAAAAATAGACTGTTGAGTTAGCTGGGTGATAACTGTGGGAATCGCTCCCTGTTGATATCAAAGGAGTGTTATCTCCATCTTTCTTCAAGTGTTGTTTTTATAGGTATATTAAACATTTATTTCTTCGCTTGCATCACTTCTTTGTATTACTTTATTTTCGATTCACCTAGCTTTTTTTGCTTATGTTGCTATATATGGTACCACTACTACAACTGCCTGTATGCTATTAATATTCATAAAATGTCGTGTAATTATTAACAAGAGGTCCCATTTCAGTGTTATACTACCTTTTTATACATTTCAGTACTATTCTACCATGTAAGTATGTTCAAAATACAAATAAAACAAACAAACAAATAAATAAATAAAAATAAGGTCATATGGAATCATATCGGTTTTGTGGCCCAGGGTTGTGAACCTCACGCGTGTGAGGGTTGTGAGCATTCGTGCGTGCCTTATCCGCGCCACGCATGCTCATCAATAAGCGCCCGGGTAGTGTGCATGCCAGCCCGTTCGGCGTTGAAGGAGGTCAGATCCGCTTCCGTCATCAGCGAGTACGCGAACAGTGACGTCAGCGAAGGCGGGGGGTCATCACGCTGTGAAGTCTTTCGAACCTCCAAAAGAAGCTTCACGCATCCGAGACCAAACTTTCTCCTCTTGCCTGAGGAGACAAGCTGGATCGCTCCTCTTATAGTACAGTCGTGGTGGCTGTGCAAATTGTTCATAGGTGGCGTTGGAGGAGCGTTTGCCGGCATTAGCTACTCCCTAGTCAGATTAATAAGGTAACGGAAAAATAAAGATGGAGGTGACCAAAGAAAGGTAGGGAGATTCATTTGTTGTCGGATGGACGGAGTGATTGATTGATTGGTTGATCGAGTGACTTCTGACCGACTAACTAAGGCTGACTGTATGATTGACTAAAACTGACAGAGTGATTGATCGAATGAATGCTGACTGATTGACTAAGACTGACAGCTGAGTCAGTTTGGTATGAATTCATGGTGAAAAAAAAAACAGGGCGGAAATTAGGACACGGACACGAGAGACTGAAGGACGCAAGCACCGCTGTTGACTGATTGACTTGTCAAGGAGAAATCGTTTGGTTTTGGCCATTGCTGTTTCAACGACAGCGAACTTGCAGTCACATGGACGAACACTAAGAAGCAAACACGGCCGCTGATGTTCATCCGTGCGTCCACTTGTGCGCCGCCTTTACAACAATAGCGACGGACTTGAGTGACTCATCGACCGATGTTGCGGTGTTTAGCGTGCCAATTAAAGGCAACGTTTCGGCTATGAGAGGTACCATAGCTGAGGGCTCCGGTTTAATTTTAACCACTTTGTGCTTGAGGTTCTTTAACGTGCGCCTGAAGTGAGTGCTTTTTGCATTCGCGCTTCTTGTTGAAATACGTACACTATGTGTGGGAATCGAACCCACAACCTCGTGATCAGCAGCGGAACGCTGTGTGCATAACCAGTGTGAAACAGGGAAGCAGGAAAGCCCCCATTGAAGTGTGGCCGCTGCTGACCGCAGCGGTCACACTTTAATGGGGGCGATGCGCGAAGATGCTGGTGTACTGAGAGGTAACGTTAAAGAGCCCCAGAAGTTCGAAGTCAATCCGGAGGCCTCCACTATCTACTTTCTAGTTTCACTACATTTCAAACGGTGGGTCACAACATAACCACAGTAATTCAAGAACTGAAGAAGCAGACGACATGCAAAAAGCGTGGGACTCTCTAGGCAAACAAAGATTCTGCAACAAGTAGCTCCATCTTATGTCCAGACGTCTTGAGGGGAGTGGGTAAATACGGCTGTGTTTAGTCAACGCCATTCTTCTACAGTTCTAACGAAGAAGTAAAATTTCCAGACGTTTGCTATCAGAATTTGAGGTTTGACAGCGTATGGATGACCGGAACGAAGTGACACTCCGCCAGGGGGCGCATGTATACTTGGGTTGTATACTAACTACCTCAAAAGAAAAAGGGAAATCAGGAAAGAAACAATTTATGATAACTCAAAGGGAAGCTCCTTACTTTTCGAAGCGAGATCAGAACGCGCAGTTATAAAGCGAAGTACACCAAGGACGGAGCCGCATGTGCTTGCTGTGGTAAAGCTAGAGAAACGGTGGAACATGTTTTATTGGAATGTGAAGAAGTCTACCCACCTGCAAGTCTAGGCTCCTCTGACCTCCTTGACGCCCTTGGGTTCAGGGATAGCCGGGCCAAAGTAAACATGTCAGCTATAGAGATTGGTAAGAGGCGGTTGGTACAAAAATGCTAGATAAAGAACATGTATAGTATACCTGATTAAATCAAGCAGGCTAGGTGACTATTTGTCGCCGCCCCGTTTCAAAGGGGATGCCAATAAATCATCATCATCATCATCATGACAACAAATGAAGCTGTGCAGGGTGATGTGGGCTGGACAAGTTTTGAAGTGACGGAAGGGCAGAGTAAAATCCATTATGAACGGCTGAGGAATATGGCAAGAAAGAAAATTAGCAGGGAGAGTGTTCAGATATTTGTACAGGAAGAACATTGATTCACCGTGTAGGAAAAAAAACTACGAAGCTCACCAGCAAGTACGCGACCGGTACAGTAAGTAACATGGCCACAAAGAATGTCAAGCGCAAAGTCAGAGAGGCTGAGACAATCTCATGGGTGGCGGCAATGGAAAATAAACCTTGTATGAGTAACTACTCAAGCGGAAAAAAAAATGACAACAGGAAATAAACAATTTACGATAACCAAAAGAGAAGCTCATTACTTTTCGAAGCGAGATCAGGATGCCTTTGAACGCGCACTTATAAAGCGAGGTACAAAAATTTGGAGTACGCTTAAGGTTCGCTTTCGAGAGCGGAACGCGATAGCATTCAAAGATCCCTGACTGCTTCTTGCGCTTACCGACAACTACAGGTTATGCACCCTAATATTACCGAGAAACGCTGGCGCCGAACGCTATGCACGCAGGCGAGCTTTCTGGTAGAAACGTAGCCTCTTGCGTGGGCCGAACCCGGAGGCAGTGCACAACCATGCCAAAAAAAAAAAATTACATCATTTTCAGGTTTCTGTTATTCTTTCGCACTTTTAATATTTCAGTCTGAGAAGATTTAACTTAAAAGGTATGCGCTGTGGGTGTCTTGTTTCATGACGTTTGCTTGTGGGTTGCCACTCTCAAA
Source organism: Dermacentor silvarum (assembly GCF_013339745.2). Classification (NCBI taxonomy): domain Eukaryota; kingdom Metazoa; phylum Arthropoda; class Arachnida; order Ixodida; family Ixodidae; genus Dermacentor; species Dermacentor silvarum. The sequence continues at coordinate 91,957,526 of NC_051162.1, forward strand.
ATTCCGAGGAATAACTTTGTCAAGAATGTAAGACAAAGTATCAGCAACTTTAGCGATAGAATGGTGTGGCAATATAACGCGCATATGCCGCACGTCATATAGCAAGGCGTGGCATATACATCTAGCTAAATATATTCCGAGGGCCTGCGTGTTTGGGAATGATTTTCTCGGACTGGCGACGCCAACGCCGGATTTTCTGCGACACGGGGCACTAACGCTATCGCGTTAATAAGTAAAGTACAAAAGTAAAGTAAAGAAATAAATGACACGATGGTCATCATAGGCATAGTTAACTTTACGGTATAAAGCAGAGATAGGCAGAATGCTAATTGCAATATGTACAGCAAAACAGAATTACAATGTTCAGGTAGGCTGTGTGGGTATTTGTGGCCAACCCGATTCAAAGGGAATGCCATTATCATTCATCATCAGCATGACTATTAATTATGGTTCAGATATAATAATTAAATTATTATTACTTGCTAGTTTATAATAATTTATTGATGGTGTGTTGGAGTTAAGCAGCTGAAGACGCCGGCTTCCTGGACTGAGGAAGCAGACCAGAACAAATGCAACAACTGGTTTGCCACAACTGGTTGAATAAACATTTGTTCAACCTGTCGATCAATGTTAGTTAACTAATCAGAGTATTTAACAAGCGCTCCACCAGTGGCCAAAAAATGCGGCGTCTTCCAGAAAGGACAGAAGAAAGCGTGTCATCTTACGCTCATTATTTCAACACTTCCACGGCAGCATTCAACTATCCCCATGATGAAATATATGACGAAAAAATAAATACTTCAATGCATCGCACGTTAAGAGAACGGCAGGTCCACTACCGATGCGAGAAATTCTAATCTAGACACCTCATCACATGCTACCTGCATCTTTCGAGCATTGCGCGGTGTCTTTTTTAATCGGGCCCTCCTACGCCGGACGAGGCCGCGTATTTGCTTACGATAACTAATTAGTTTGCCCAGGCGACTTCCTGACCGCTTATCACCGCCGTCTCCAGCGTCTAACGAGAGCTGCGCCCGCGAACTCACGGGTCACGACTTCGAAAGATTACGTCGCGCTGATTTCGCCAGGGAATAAGGCCCACGCGATGGAGGCGGATTGAGAACAGCGTGCGATGTTATTTGCCGCTATGCGCCCGAGCTCTTTACTTTCTTTTCTTTTTTTTATCTCTGAAGTGGACGACGGCCAGATCGTCTGGCTGATAAGGAAGAGTCGTAATTTATCTAGGGCCAAATGAAATCTCGTCGTCACCGCCGACGCCTTGCTATATACTAGCGCCCTCTGCGTGGGCAGCACTCATTTGCTGGTACACCCACTCACGTGCATCTTGCAGTGGACCGTATAGACGATGTACAGTGCTACACCAAGCAAGATTATAAGTTAGTGACCGGGCAGTCGATGTATCGTGCTTTCTGATGCGGCTTTTCAGTACAACATGGGAATCAGTTTGTTATAAGCGTATCTGATCTTTCGCTAAACCTCGTTTTGTTTACTGGGACTGCAGAGCAGCTCAGTCATCTTTACTGACATGTGCTTTAGGATGGAATGAAAAAGAAAATGATAGGGGTAACGTTAACGAGAGACTGAAGCGAAACAAACTTAATCAGTGCTAAATTGTTCCTTCTAAGCTCAATTTTCGATGATTTCGTGGTAATAGGTAAATTGTTGGAAAAGAAATTGGTTAGAGTTCTGAAATTTTGAATTTCGCCCCGAGACCCCACCGCCGTACGTTAGTATGACGTCACGAATTTCACGGTATCCTTTCTTTGTATGCAGCGTATTGCGACTCAGTAAGGGGGCTCTTCGAAACTTGCTAAGTTCAGAGTATGTTGCCGACAAAAATGTCACAGTTTCGCCCTAAGGGCGAAGCAATGAATGCGATAGCAACACAGCAATGTGACACGAAGTAAGGTGAGCGGATTTGGTAGCAATATGAATTGTAGTAAACATGAGTTGATGAAGTAAGCAGGTGTGCTGCGGCGTAAGTAGACCGACATGAAGAGAGACTCGATGACCACGAGAAGGCGCGTGTGAAACGGTGGTGTTGATGAGAAGCGCTTCCCGTGGGCAGCGCGTGCGAAGGGACACACCTGTAGCGTTGGCCCGACTATTACGAACGTGAATGGAACAGCCGTGGTTTGAGCGCGCACAAGCAACATAAATAGATCACACTGAATGACCGCAGACAACGACCTGTCAAAACGCTGGCAGCAAGCGCATATACGTCGCAGCTGGCGAAGGTACGTGCGGTCTATCGCTGCAACGGAAACTGAGCGTCGAATGCACAGCGCATAGAAAAGGTCAGAGCCATGTGGAGATAAGAGACAGTGCGGCCGGCGAGCGACGAGCGCGGTTGTTGGCAGAGTAGAAGTGCGCCCCCCCCCCCCCCCCCCCCCCGCTCCCTCCGGCGCTGCCGTCCCGCTTCCTTGCTTGCACGTGGGAGATTGAGTGGGAAGTTTCCCTTGCGCCCGGTTGCAAGATAGGCCTTTGGTGCCGGAGCGCAGCGTCGCCCCGCCTCCCTCCCTCCCTCCCTCCCTCCCATAGCCCCACGCGTGACGGTCGCGTTTGCTTTCCGCCGTGCGTTCGCTCTCCGTGATAGCGCGCAGTCCCCCGCACGCTACCGCTCGGGCATACGGCGCGCGGCGATGATGTTATCTATACGGAACCTCACGACGACGGCGACGACGACGGCGACGGCGACGGCAGAAATCCAGTTTAAGTGTCCATATAATTGCTATCGCAATAAAAGAATTACCTTGGCCCGAGGAGATGCCGCTAATACTTAATGACGTCATAGCGAGCTGTTGCGAGAACTTCCCGACGGCGTCGTCTCCTGGCTTTGGTGCTCGTGTCCTTTCCGGCTTATCAAGCATCCTACTGCGATAAGAGGGGTACCTTTAAAGGACAAAAAGTGGCGGTATAGATAAGAAAGCAAGCGGCAGTAGTTGATTATTGTAGTTGAAACTAAAAGAAAAAATGGGAGTTTGGTCAGGTCAAATTATAAGCGAAGCAGATAACCGGCGGTCTGTTAGAGTTACACTGTGTGTTGGTGCGAAGCAAAGGGTGGTTTTTCAGATAACTAGGCAAATCAGATAACTAGGTGGTTTTCTGAATTTACCAAATTTGCAGGCATAAAATTGAGTCACCTGAATCAAGACATGGGTGATAGGAGGTTGCCGGGAGAAGCTTCCATCTGCAGTGGTCATAAAATAGGCTCGACAGAATGATGATGATGATGATGATGATGATTATGACGACGATGAGGATAATCTTTCAGCGTCAAGGAGAACTCATTATAGCTTCTATATGTCTCGACTATACGATACTACGCGAGATTCACATGTATGTGACGTGACCGTCCTAATATAATCCCGAGTTCCTACAGTGTGAGGAAAATTGGTGTATATATACGAAACGCCCGAGAGCTGACGAACAAAGCTTTGGCGCTTTTCGTCGCTTTTGATGGCACTTGTCCGTTCACCTTTATCAGGTTACGTTCGCCACGTCACCCGTTATGGCGCAGCTAAGCTGGGTTCGTCAGCATAAGGCAGCTGACGTCGTGCCTGGGGATATTACTTACGCAGAACTCCGAAATAAAGGCCAGCGGCGGCGCTGGCTTCGCGAGAGGCGCATAAGACTTACGAAGCTTATAGGACAAAAGTTAAAGAGCTGCTCTGTCGCTTACGCCTGCTGACTCTTTCGGCGGTGTGTGTCCCCGACAGACGTTAAACCAGCCGTCCCAGTGCTGCTGCCGCTCCACGAAGCGCGTTGATAACAACATATTGAAAGCGTGCCTGAAAACGGCGATGTTACTCTATTTCTTCACTCGCCGGCGTTGGCTTAGTGGCTATAGCTTTCTAGTGCTCAGCATGAGGTCGGGGGTTTCATTATCAGTCGCGACAGTCGCATTTCGATGCGGTCATCAATGCGGAAGCGTTCGCGTATTTAGATTTAAATGCCCGGTAAAGAATTCCAAGAGGCCAAAATTAATCCGTAGCCCTCCTATACACGGACATCCCTCGTGAAGAACTGTATTTTTCGATGTTAGGTTAGAAAGTGCAGGTGGTCAGCCATCAGTTAAGTTGGCGCAAATCGTTCTAGTTTTGGGCTGTGAGCAAGAAACGAGTACTGAAATGTTATGTTTCCGTGTTGAAGATGCGCAGCGTTTGAGGTGGCTATACTTCCGTGGATGCGCCGAGCTGGTCGAATGAAGTGATTACCCGCTGGGAAGGTGTGAAAGAAAGTGTGATAATAACGCCTTATAGCAAGAGGCTAAAGTAAGTTTTCTTGTTAGGGGGGTTATACTATAACACTTTAGTTGTATTAGCTAAAGCAATTTAGTCTGTTTTGTTATCAGTTTCGCGGACACCAGGCTTGGAATCAAACGTGGGCGATTGCGAACAGGCTGTATGCTCGATCAAAGCATGTGCAGCCCCTTTCGTCTACATTTTACAACCTTACGAGTGGGGCATCAATATGGAAGGCGGTGTGGGCATGTTACGGTTTCTGTTTAAGCTAACGTTTTTTTTTTAGTTTCTTGTTTTCAGTTTCCCTGACGTAATTCCTGCTACCAGTTACAGTAAAAGTGGGCCATTTCGGCACGCTGTATACTCTAGTGTATCAAAGTTTGTCAGGCGGTCATTTAAAATTTACAACCTTTATTACTAGCCGGGCGAATCAATATGGAATGTTCAATTTGATGACCTTGCGCGGCCACTTCGTGAAGCCGTGCGTCTTTTATGACTGAAGTTGCTTTTGACCATGACGCCCTATAACTAGACGCCCGCCGTAACGATGCATATCAACTTGAAACATTTATAGCTACTGTTTTCCAGCGTCGAGACACAGTCCTGTAGAACGGTGCTGGTACGCTACAGAGTTTGTGAACTTGATGTGCGACCATTTCTTCTACAATATTGATGTTTTCTGACGGCGGCGTTCTCTGGAGCTTTGTGAGCACAAGCTCGTGAAAGGGTAGTCATAAGGTGAACTAAAGCTCTTGGGCCTGTGGCCGGCATCTATTAAAAAAAAAAAAACGCTCACTCATTGCTCTAAAGAGCTTTCTTGGAGGACAGTCTGAACTAGACCAATGCTGTGAATAAGAAGCGAATGTAACGTCATTGTCCGGGAAGGATGGGCATTGTATGTTATATTTAAATAAGACAAAATACTCGCTGGAGGATGGAGACTAATTTGATTGTCGGCCTTATTGTTGTTTACTTACTGTAGTCATTGCTTGAATATGTTATGTCTTCACTATAGTTTCAGTTCGAAGCTAATAATTTATGCGGTGTGCTGCGAATTGTGTATGATCGTGGGCCTCCACTGTATCTTTGGCCTAACAGTTTTGTCATGTACTTTATTTTGGCCATAGCCAAATAAAATAGTGTGAATCAAAATGAAGCAAGTAGTGCAGTGGGCGGATAAGAGAAACCTTGTTGGCCTGTTTCCAGCCAAAGGGCACCGTTGTTAGCTTTTTTATTGTTACATGTTGTTTGAAGCACCGACAAGCGTCAATTTCTCTCTCTTCTGTCAGTTTGTGTTCTAAACGTCTGCATCGTTGGGAAATTTTAAGCTTCCTTCCTTTCTGCACTGCGATAATTTGGGAAGCGCGGTCGGTGGTGGTAGAGGATTACAAAGTGATGACCGTTGAAATTGGGAGACGGAGGTAAATTTAAAGATAAGATAGGGAGGTTAATCAAAGTGTAGAGTGTATCTACAATCATAGAGTTTATCTCCGGTTGGAAACCCTCTACTGAGGAAGTGGAAAAGGGGTGCGAAAGGTAAGAGAACAGAATTAACAATAATATGTCTATCGGTGTAGACACCGTCACACAGTCTTTTAAGGTGCCACGTAGTCACACACAGTGTCAGTGTCACACACAGTCATACAACGTTGCAGACTGCGCTGTGTCATCTAGATTCACGCACCCAGTCCCAAATAGAATCGGGAAATTTGTAGGCATGGATTGAGTTCGGTTGGCGCAGCAGTTCAGGATGTAGTTTGAGATAAGCAGGAAAGTCAGAATGCCTCCGTCGGCAGGTAACTTAAGATCCGCCTATGTTGGTGATGGGCGTGGAGCAGAGGTAGTGGCGTGGAGCAGAGGTAGAATATCCGGCTTCAAATCTGAAGGTCGTAAGTTCGAATCCTACTCCAGTCCATATTTTCAGGCATGGAGTGGTGCCTGACAGCGGCAAGAAAAAAAATATATAACGCCGAGAGCTAGTGGGGCTATACGAGTTCAGGTGCAACCAAACTAGGAAGGCCCACTAAGCTTCATCAAAGTCACTCCCTCACCAGAACAGGAATTGACCTCCCTGGTGCTGTATTCGGCCACTACCTCCCTCATGACTCCGACAATTAACCCATGGCCCTCAGTTCCCAGTGGCTGCGGAGCACCTGACCAATGCGGCGGTCAGACCTCCTACGCGGCAGAGGGTACTAAGAATCTCTGGGTCAAGACAGGCCGCCAATGGAAACTGAACCGGGCAACGTTCAACACGCGCACCCTCTCGGGTGAGGCTAGCTTAGCAGGACTATTTGAAGAATTATCAGGCATTTCCTGGGATATTATTGGCCTTAGTGAGGTTAGAAGAACTGGTGAGGCTTACACAGTGCTGACTAATGGCCATGTCCTCTGCTACAGAGGTCTTCCAGATAAGAAAGAATCCGGGGTAGGATTTCTAGTGCATAACAACATAGCGGGCAACATTGATGAATTCTACAGCATTAATGGGAGGGTAACAGTCGTCGTAATAAAGCTGAATAGGAGGTACAAAATGAAGGTAGTACAAGCCTATGCCCCAACCTCTAGTCACGATGATGAAGAAATAGAACAGTTTTATGAAGATGTTGAACTAGCAATGAGAAAGGGGCAAACTCAGTATACTTTAGTCATGGGCGACTTCAATGCAAAAGTGGGGGAAAAGCAGGTTGGTGAGCAAGCAATTGGCAACTACGGCATTGATTCTAGGAACGCAAGAGGAGAGATGTTGGTAGAATTCGCGGAAAGGAATAAGCTCCGAATAATGAATACCTTCTTCAGGAAGCGCAGCAACAGGAAGTGGACCTGGAAAATCCCTAATGGAGAAACAAGGAATGACATAGATTTCATACTCTCTGCCGATCCAAGCATAGTGCAGGATGTAGAAGTGTTAGGTAAGGTAAAGTGCAGTGACCATAGGTTAGTGAGGTCTAGGATTTCTCTCAATTTGAAGAGAGAGAGAGAGAGTTAAATTAGTCAAGAGGAAACAGGCCAACCTAGAGGCAGTAAGGGTAAAAGCAGACCAATTCAGGCTGGTGCTTGCAAACAAATATGCAGCTTTAGAAAAGGAAGATAAAGACAACATAGAGGTAATGAATGAAACCGTAACTAGGTTGATCTCAGAAGCAGCAATTGAAGTGGGAGGTAGGGCACCAAGGCAACCAGTAGGTAAGCTCTCCCAAGAAACAAAGGGCCTAATAAAGAAACGACAAAACATGAAAATGTCCAACTCAAGAGATCAGATAGAATTCGCTGAACTGTCAAAACTAATCAACAAGAAAAAAGTAAGGGATATTCGAAATTATAACGTGGCAAAGATTGAGGAAGCCGTAAAATATGGACGCAGCATTAAATCAGTAAGAAGAAAGCTTGGCATAGGACAAGGCAAGATGTATGCACTGAAAGATAAGCATGGTAATATCATCAGCAATTTGGATGACATAGTAAAAGCAGTGGAAGAATTCTATACTGACCTGTACAGTGCCCAAAACAGCCACGCTACTTTCATTCAAAATAGTGATGAACCGGATACAGAGGCTCCTTCTATATCTAGCGCTGAAGTTAGAAGGGCCTTGAAAGACATGACCAGGGGAAAAGCTGCTGGAGAAGATGGAATAACAGTAGATTTAATCAAAGATGGAGGAGATATCATGCTTGAAAAGCTTGCGGCCCTTTATACGCAATGCCTCACAACTTCATGTGTACCAGAGAGCTGGAAGAACGCCAACATTATACGAATCCATAAGAAGGGAGACGTTAAAGAACTGAAGAATTATAGACCCATTAGCTTGCTTTCAGTATTGTATAAAATATTCACCAAGATAATTTCCAATAGAATCAGGGCAACACTTGACTTCAGCCAACCAAGAGAACAGGCTGGCTTCAGGAAGGGATATTCTACGATGGATCATATCCATGTCACAAATCAGGTAATCGAGAAATCTGCGGAGTACAATCAACCTCTCTACATGGCTTTCATAGATTATGAAAAAGCATTTGATTCAGTAGAGATACCAGCAGTCATAGAGGCATTGCGTAATCAAGGAGTACAGGAGGCATACGTGAATATCTTAGCAAACATCTACAAGGATTCCACAGCTACCTTGGTTCCCCACAAGAAAAGTAGAAAGTTACCTATCAAGAAAGGGATCAGGCAAGGAGACACAATCTCTCCAGTGCTATTCACTGCATGCTTAGAAGAAGTATTCAAGCTCTTAGACAGGGAAGGCTTAGGAGTGAGGATCAACGGCGAATATCTCAGAAACCTTCGGTTTGCAGATGAAATTGTCCTATTCAGCAACAATGGAGACAAATTACAACAAATGATTGAGGACCTTAATCGAGAAAGTGTAAGAATTGGGTTGAAGATGAATATACAGAAGACAAAGATAATGTTCAATAGCCTGGCAAGGGAACAAGAATTCAGGATCGCCAGTCAGCCTCCAGAGTCTGTAAAGGAGTACGTTTATCTAGGTCAATTACTCACAGGGGACCCTGATCACGAGAAAGAAATTTACAGAAGAATAAAATTGGGTTGGAGTGCATACGGCAGGCATTACCAAATCCTGACTGGGAGCTTACCACTGTCGTTGAAAAGAAAAGTGTACAATCATTGCATTCTACCGGTGCTAACATATGGGGCAGAAACTTGGAGGTTAACAAAGAAGCTCGAGAACAAGTTAAGGACCGCAGAAAGAGCGATGGAACGAAAAATCTTAGGACTAACGTTAAGAGACAGGAAGAGAGCGTGTGGATCAGAGAACAAACGGGGATAGCCGATATTCTAGTTGACATTAAGCGGAAGAAATGGAGCTGGGCAGGCCATGTAATGCGTAGGATGGATAACCGGTGGACCATTAGGGTTACAGATTGGATACCAAGAGAAGGGAAGCGCAGTCGAGGAAGGCAGTAAACTAGGTGGGGTGATGAAATTAGCAAATTTGCAGGCGCAAGTTGGAATACGCTAGCGCAAGACAGGGGTAATTGGAGATCGCAGGGAGAGGCCTTCGTCCTGCAGTGGACATAAAATATAGGCTGATGATGATGATGATGATGTTGGTGATGATGATGATAAGTCATAGCTGTCAGCGAATTAGAAATTAAAAAATAAAGAGAATGACCAAAAACGAACGGATACAGCTAGGAAGAAACGCCCTTCGTGAGACATCCGGTCCAGGATCGGGCTTCTTCTTCTTCTTCATCATCATCATCATCATCATCATCATCATCATCATCATCATCATCATCATCAGCCTATACTTATGTCTACTGCAGTGCGAAGGCCTATACCTGCGATCTCCAATTACTCCTGTCGTGCGCTAGCTGATTTCAACTTGCGCCTGTAAATTTCCTCGGGCATAGATCCCGAGGAAGCTCTATACCTATAGCTTCTTTCCTCTCCCACAGAGTCGTCCGTCGGCTTGGCTTGTCTCGTCTCGTTGTCGTCGCCGCCCCCCTCTCACGGAGTCCGTCGGCTTGGCTTGTCTCGTCTCGTCGGCGTCGCCGCCTAGAGCGGTCGGCTCCCGGGGAACCTTATCCTCCCGCGTGATCTCCTTCGGCGGGCACCTTCCAATTAACGCCCACCTGGAGGCAACCACGAAAACCACGCTGGGACGGCGGGCGCAGGTTCGTTCGCTGTAGTGCGCTGTTCGGCCGAAGCGTGCGAAAGTGCTTGCACGATTCGCGCCGAGAGCTATACCGGGTCTTACTAAATTACCGTGCAGCGTTCCGAAAGCTATGCGAAGTCTACCGAACTGGTATGCGCTCTGTACTGGAGAAAGTGGTGCCGTGTTAGCGCAGCGTGTTTGGTCAGTGTCCTTTCGCGATGAAAGACGGAACAGCGTGCAGCTTACGGGATGAAAATGACGAAGTCATGCCCCCGCAGCATCACTTCGTCAGTAGCAGACGTGGTCACTTTCTTGGCGTCTGCGTGCCCAGTTTTCTTACGCTTATAGGGGAAGCAGTGCTGCGTTATCCACGAAGCGTATGCGCCTCATGTGCGTACCAGGCGGTCAGATGGCTTGTGGCAGTTAGCTTCCATTTTTTATTGATTGATTGATTGATTGATTGGGTTTAGCTTTCCCAAAGCTATTTTGCGGCTACGATAGACACAGCACACTGGAGTGCAGCTAATCGATTTTGTTGGTCAGGTTTTCTCTACCCTGTGCTGTCTTCTAACGCACGAAGCTTTTCTGCATTCCACTCCCCACAACTTTCCTTGCAAACTCGACGAGAAGCGAATGAACCCATCTCGAAGACATCTCGTAACGCCGTCGTCTTCTCTATGTTCTTCGGCACTATATGACCAGTATCAAGAGGCTGGCAAAAAACAGTGCAGTAATGAATTCTGACCTCTTCTGGTTAGGTGCCACGAGTTTTAGTAATGAATAAGTTGCAGCGCACGACGACAGGATCCCCCCGACCCAAAGTGAGACACAAACCTACCTGCAGCGCTGATTTCCAACTGAATCTTTATGCGAAGGATCGTTCTAGTTATACCAGGATTACAAGGATTTGTTATTACAAATTATAATGCTGCGTAAAGAGATACTCAGTTTAGAGACACACACCTAAGACCTGCTGACACTATCAGTCTTACACCGTCCATCTTCAAACGCTTCTACTATCCCTTTTGCTAGCTCGTCCGGATGCTCATGCACCAACCATTCGTGAAAGGAATATGGGCAATCACACTCACTGGCATCGTAGAACAACATTACCGGATTACACATTACAGTTCTGCTGATACTGCGGTTGTGCTCCTTTATTCACCGTGTGAACTAACTATCCCGACAGTATATTCTTGGGAGTCCTATAACATTGGTCGTACTGCACGGATTTGTTCAGACCATGAGGCCATAGCATACTACGCCGTGCGCTCAGTACTTCTTCATCCGAGCGAATCTTACCCCCTTCCAAGGGCCGTTTCAGCCCGAGCGGCACCGCACTGTACTTGAAGGGGTGTGTTTATATAGTATATACGGTTGGGGGCCTTACGAGTGTATTTCAGAACCCGTTAGCGGGGCTGCAGCTTCTGCTCTGAGCAAGAGGGCTTCATTTATCCTCGGCACTCGATCGCGCGAGCTTTTTGCCGCCCACGTGACGCGCGCAGGGGTGGTTCACTTCACGCCCGCGGATCACGTGTTCGCGGCGCGGCGCTCCAGCGCCTTTAATCGCCGTCGCATCTCTCACGAAGACGCGCCAGCCTAGTGGTTGGCGCTCTCCCTTCTCTGTTTGCTTAAGGAGTTTGCCGTCTGCTTACCGATCTTGGCGTTCGAACCACTGCTGCGGCTTGGCTTCCGACCGGGCTCCTTTTGGTTTGTTGGCTCAACCAGTTCGCTCGCCGGGGCGCCTTATTGAGTTACGCCCGAAGCAGCTTTCCTAGCTTAGATGATGCGGAGAGTTTTGGCCCGAGAGACAGAAAAGAAAATATGCAGATCTCAGGCACTGTGGCAATCATCATCATCATCAGCCTTTATTTGTGTCCACTGCAGGACGAAGGCCTCTGCCTGCGATCTCCAATTACACCTTTCTTGCGCTAGCTGATTCCAACTTGCGCCTGCAAATTTCCTAACTTCATCCCCCCACCTAGTTTTCGGCCGTCCTCGACTGCGAGGCCGTCCTCTTGGATATCGAGAGAAGCTTTCCTTCTCTTGATATCCATTCTCTAACTCTAATGGTCCACCAGTTATCAATCCTACGCATTACATGGCCTGCCCAGCTCCATTTTTTCTTCTTAATGTCAACTAGAATACCGGTTATCGCCATTTGCTCTCTGATACACACCGCTTTCTTCCTGTCTCTTAAACGTTAGGCCTAACATTTTTCGTTCCATCGCTTTGTGCGTTCCATCGCTCTGTGGGAATCAATGTTATGCCAAACATTTTGCACGTACCTGGCTATCTAGCGTCGTTTGTGGTTCCCTGAAGTGCTACCAGATGGCGCAACGTATCCCCGTCGGGTGAGCAATTTTGTGTGTGGCGCGAGCGTGTGGGTGAAGGCAACGTGAGGGGGGAAGCGACGTAGACGCACCCTCAACGCTCCTCTCAGTCGGCTCGGTGGCGGAGCGTGGACAGCGTTGTAAGCGCAGTAGCATTCCTGCTGAGCCCGTGTATTTGTGTGCGTGTGTGCGTGTGTGTGTGTGCGTGTGTGTGTGTCCACTGGTCTGACCAGTAAACGTCAAGCTAACGTTGTCTTGTATTTAACAGACCACTAACACCGACACTTAGCCGTTGGTCTGCATACGCCGTCTGAACAGGCACACGCGCGCGCGCGTGCGCGCACGCATGCACGTAGAGCTTATCACAAAGTTTCTCTAAGGTTTTAGAAACACAACTAACCGCTATGCGTACAATTGTGTTTACTTTCATCCTATGCAAGGTGTTATCTCATACAATGTTTATCTTTATCCGCCACAAAGGCCAAAACTTTATTCTGATGCAATTTGCATGTTTATGCAATACACCGCTCACAAGATACGCCGAAATGAAAACACCAAGTCCCGAGGATCCATAGTGCGAGGTGCGTAGGCAGCGATGTAACGAGAATGAAGGCGATTTATTCTGCTTGTCGAGGAAAGAATGACGATGGCAGATATATACACAGAAAACTACTACACATTTCCAGCTACGTTTGAGGACTCTACATATCTTGTGTCACAACTGCACATAACCATCCAGAACAATTGGCAAATAATTTTCACACACTGTCTCACACACCAATGGATAAATAAAGAAAAAAGAAAGTAATTCAAGGAATAAATTCAAAAATCAAGCGCCATTGCACTGCTGTGAAGGTGAATTATCAGCGAAGCAGTTTAGTGCACGACATAGAGGTGAGACAGAATTTAGATCAAAGGTATGAGCAAATTTCATTTCTCTTAAGTGGCGACGGCGGTGATCCCGAAGAAAGACACACGCACACACACTTTTATTTTGATTGGCGGTCTTGATCGGCGGCATACATTCGCGTGGAAGACTACCGCAACCTCGAGGAGCGGGAGGAAACTAGACACGCGCGACCGGTCCGCCACGCCGAGAGAGCGGAAGGAAGCTAGGCACGCAAGCGCTTGGAACGACGACAAAGAGATGGCGGTGCGAGCGTACACATGGCCGACGCGGGTGGCACAGCGGCAAATCTTTGACAAATCCTTATTACCTACCTGAGAGTCCACTGATCTCGAAAATGGTGCCCATTGATAACTAATCTACTGAGAATGCATGTCCAAGTGATGAGACGTATAAGCTTCTGCGTTGAATGAAGCGATTATGCATCAAATTCGGGAGCTGAGTTTTTGCGCATGCAGATTTGTTGACGGACACGGAGAAGCCACGGAACCTTAGCCGTAGACAGCTGCGCTGTAAAATCCGAGGTCACCTAAGCATTTGTGATGAGTTGTGAATGCGAAAGCATTAATGTCCAATTTGAACATCGCTGAGCGGTACTTGGAGTTTTGCGCTGCGAGTAATGTACCATAACGGTACGTGCTGCTCGAGCCAGCAAGCAGTATAGCAGAAGCCTGCGATGCCAACGCCGCATGCCACCGACGCTCTTGCCGAGATCGAGGGTGTCGTGGTGTCGCGACGCTGCCCTCTCCCATCACGCAACACTTGACACGCTAGCGCTTAAGCAGGTTGTGCCTTTCTCCCGCTCCGTTCCGCAGAGGCACAGCTCGTGACGTGGCGTCGCAGCCAATGGCGATGCGAGTTTAGGTGCCGTTTCGCTGCTGCAGATGACACTGAATTTCTCGCTCAATGGGCGAGTAGATGCTTTCGCATCAGTATAATGCGCTATTTTATTAAGAGGTCGGTGTGCTTTAGAGATACATATTAGCAGACATTGTATGCTAGGTTTTATGTAGAACAAAGGTGCTCTTGCTCGCGCTGTCTTGTCGGTCAGCCCGTATGCTTGTGCTTGTATTCGGCGCACATCTTTTTATACTATACAGATGTATTCACAGACATATCCGGTGAGATGCCTACCAGCAGTAGGCTCGCCAATACGCTGCTAATTTGTCAACACAAAAGATTGCTTTAAGAATTGGTATCGGCGTGCGGGAAAAAGGGGGAGCTTATCTGGTCTAACATGAGTTGCACTTCACCGAGGTAGGGCGATAGGTCTCCGTCCTAGTTTGACTGTTGCGTCGATTGGGCATTTGCTTTTATGTAAATGAAGATTTTCTTTAAATATAGAAGAAATATAAATTCCTTAAGGAAATAAAAGGAATTCTTTAAAAGAAAATTTCTAGTCTCACGTCGTTTGCCCCGATGGCTTGATGGCAAATAAACAACTCCAGCATCAACGGGTCGGCGGACAGGAGCTCGCAGTCTCCGTGTGAGAAGGAGCGTCTAAGTCAGGAAACGTGAACAATTACGGAAACCTGAAGCCGAAGGCTCACGACGGCTACGAACTGGATTCGTAACACGAGGGGGCACGCTTTCGGTATGGCGAGCGGCCGATTACGACCAATTGTAACTCAGCCCTGACGGACGTTGATCGAAGGCAGCACACTCCGCGTGACTCGCGATAAAAGTCAGGCTTTCGCGTAACTTTCGAAGAACATCACGTAGACGAAAAGCAAAGAAACGTCGCATGCACTGCACTAAAGTACACGAAACCAAGCCTTCATTCTCTATCGTCCCGGGCGATCTCTCAGCAGTGACCTGCATAGGCAAAGGCACCCCGCCCCCCCAGAAGCATTACCGCAGGGCACCAGGGAAAGGTGGCTGGAAGACGGATGGTGATCGCGCCTGCGAAGCCACCTTCTAATAGCCTCCGCTGGCGTGCACGTAAAAGCGATCGTACGAGAAGCGCGAATAGACTGGACATTACTCCGCGGAGCGAGTGAATCTCCGGCGAAGCGGAAAGCGCTTGCAAGATGTAACGTTTCGTTGCCGTTGGGATATCGATGCCTGCACTAGTTGCGTGCAGCATGCTTTATTGGAAGGCCCTGCGGGGATCACGTCGAAGTATACGATATCGGCTCATCCGTAAACGGGGTGCAAAAGTCCCTAAACACATCTGACACCCGAAGAGGTATTTTCTTTCGTTTTGACTGGATATATATATTTTGATAATGTGCGAATTATAAGAGCCTTAGCGCTGAAGACTCCTCAATTTGCGCAGGCATGACCCCGAGGTCTATGATGGGGTTGGGTAAAAGCACTCCTCTTATAACATCCGCGAGTCGCTATATTGATTTCCAGGATGTACGAGAGGTGGGTGCGAAATGAACGACCATTTAATCCCTGTTTTTCCAATGCGGTGTCAGCCCTCGAGATGAAAATAACATGTTTTAGTAACTGCGTCTATTAGGAGCTCATTTACTAAATCAATTCACTCGCATGGGAGGCGGCGCTAAAGCACTTGACGCTCGTCGGAACGGGCAGCTTTGCGCAGTAAAGTCTGCTGAAGTACTTGCCCTGCTTCTATATCTGCCCGCGTAGCTGAAAAAAAAAAAAAAGAGACATTACCGCATGCACTTGTCCCCACGAAAGTTTCGAAACGAAAGGGTAGTGAATGTGAAGTGCAGGGAGCGTTTCAACAATTGCAAATTCTTGCCGCGGTGCTGTGCAAATGCGATGGTGTAAGGATTAGGTTCGGCGTCAAAGAACGTAAAAATTAGAACAGCGATTAAAACAAATGATGACACAGCTTACGTCGTTGTTCACGTGACGAAATACAGTGCGGTCGGCGTTAAAGGGGACACTAACGCGCGGCTCTCCTTTTGCGGGCGCTGTAGCTGCAAGCACTTGCTTAAGCAACGTCAGTGCAATGCACAGGCGCCTATAGAAAGTTACCAGTGTCCCCGTCAAGCGCAAGCTATCTGCTTCAAAGCCGGCCGATTGTACACTTGCCAAAGGAAAACACTTGCGCGTGCACTCGATGCACTCAAGTGTTCTGCTTAACTGTACACCACACTATAAGCGCATCTTTCTGTTACCCTGTCGCCCTCGTATGACGTCGCTGCTTGTGCTACTGGCCGCAGTACACTTCGCACGGACAAGTCGCGGTCACAGTCACTTTGTACATCTTCCGCTTTCAGAAAGGTTTAAGATCACGCCGTTCTTTGCCCTTTTGGCGTGAATGAAGAGTTCGGACGTCAGTCAAAGCGATTAGGCATATTGCGGACAATGTAGCAGCCTTTGACGGCTACCAGGAACATACAACTCCGCTTGCAAGTATTCAAACTATCCCACACTGCCATCCGCCATTCGAGAGACGTTGCACATCCATGAATGGAATCCAGGGTCAAATTGACCGCTCACTGAATGGACGTTACGAACAACAGCCAAGCTAATGCATTCTGAAATCTTGTTTATAAACAAGATTTCGAGCTATGCGTTACCATGTGTTACGTAAACTATGCGCTAAGTATACGGCTCTTTGTTCCCAATATAAAACGGCGATCAACAATGCGTGAACAACGGAAGCTTCAGGCTGGCTCCATGACCTAAGGTTTCTCTTTTCCCAGCGTTTATCACATCAAGTATCCGTCTTCATCTGGACCCGCTGTCCCTTTTTTTTACATCCACATAAAACTACATAAAACAAGAGTAATGTTACTGCATCTATCGTAAAATAGTGCTCGCAATCATGTTTTTATTTGAATGCTTGTAACCTTATTTCATGGACATTTTTCGCAGTCTGCGCATAAGGTAGACTCCGAAAGCAATGAAGTGTGTTTGTTTGCTTGTTTACAAAGACACACTGGCACCTTGAGGACTCGGAGCACTCCCACTTACTGTCATAATAATAGTCTACTGTTCATCCTCACCACAAGCCTACTTTCGATCCTCTGGCAGGACGTAGGTCTCTGCCAATGATCTCCAATTACCTCTATCTTGCGTCACGTGACTGCATGCTATTCCGACAAATTTTCTCATTTCATCGCACCACCTAACTATATTTGCCGTCCGCGACTGCGTTTGTCTTCCTTCGGCACGCATTCTTTTCCTTTAATAGTCCAGCGGTTTTCTGGTTTACTCCATTACGGGGCTTGTTCAACTTGTATTATTCCTCTTAATCTCAACTTTACATAGCATACCCCCTTCCTCCGTTTGCTTTCTTAATCCGCACCACTGTCTTTCTGTCTCTCGAAGTTACGCCTGTCCTAACTGCGTAACTCTAGTAATAGCAACGCTGTACCTACTTCCATTCACCTGACGGCAGGTGGCGTCTGCTTCACGCTCGCGTCAGCAGCCCACTGCACTGAAATACGAATCCGCGTCAGTCGAGCAGCCACCCGGCGTCAGGCACTAGTGATCTCGGTTCTTTCAGCGTAGTAGCCTCCTAGAAACTGCATAGATTGGCCATGTTTCTTTTTTTTTCTCTCTTGTAATGTCCCCGTACGCATCCCCCCTCCCTCCCCCATGATGGATTGGCCGGTGTCAAAGGTCGCAAGTGCCTGTTGCCCCGATACCTGTTAGCGGCCGGCGATGCGACCCCGAGGTATATAGACGGGTGCCGACGAGTATAAAGGAAAAAAAATTAAAAGGAAGGAAAGGTATACAAGGTGACCGTCTTAATGGCACGCTCCTACTTCTTCACCTGCCTCATTTCACGTTATTTGTTTTTCCCCAAAACATCGTGGGCTTGGCGCCGGGCCTCCTATAGCAGCGCGCGATTAGTCCTAAGGGGAAGTCCCCGAATTCGATCCTTATCACCGCGGAATCGGCGGTACGATCGACAAACTCTGCGCAATTCGCCATCTCGATTGCTCCGGCGCGGGGTCCCACCATTCGCATGTCACGACGTGGGTTCTGCTTCTATGTATGCTAACAATGCCGATGTGGATTTTGCTGCTTGTGCAAGGCCTCAATAAAGGAAACGTGGCACGCGAGCTGTTTTCAACACAGTTCAGGATAGGAATGGTGGGGGCGTACCTTCGATCGATGCCTCTTCTTTTTTTTTCTTTAAATCTTATCGGAGTGTTCGGTTCGCCCGCGATTTTGCCGTTCGATTGTTGGTCGTTTTGCCTGGCATGTGAGAGGTTGCTCGTATGGCAAACAAATCAAGCGGTGACCGCATTCCGCCAAGTCAGATCAAGGACAAAGATTGCGCTATAGGCCGTTAGGTCTCGCTTTCTTTAATTAACCTTTGATACTTCGAGTGCTAGCAAACAAGCGGCTGTAAATTGTACGACCGTATGCAGTGGTGACCGGGGGTCATAAGTCACGAATGAGAAATTTAAATCACGTGACTTTGATAGGAAGGCAAGAATCGAAAGTCATCTGCTTACGCAGCGGATGTTTTTGAACTTGAGGCGTTGCAGGCAAGTAGCATGTTACGGATGCTATGCATTATTCCCATATTTTTGTCATGTGTTTTAGTGTACACTACACAGCAAGGATTTCTCTTCGAAGTAACTGCAGAAAGTTACTATTCTCTTTTTAGTCCTCTCTCTCTTATCTCTCTCTCTCTCTCTCTCTCTCTCTCTCTCTATATATATATATATATATATATATATATATATATATTGAACGAGAAGAAAGGGAACCGAGGGGCCCGATTTTTTAATAAGCATATCATAAGAAGCCAACAAACATTGACACAAAGGACAACATAGGGGAAACCACTTGTACTTACTAATTCAAATAAAGAAAATGGTAAATTAACAGAAATTAAAGTGGATGAAAAAACAACTGTCCGCAGGTGGGGAGCGAACCCACGTCTTCGCATTACGCGTGCGATGCTCTCACCATTGAGCTGCCGCGGAGCCGTTTTCCCATCCACTTTCTGCGGTATTTATGTTTTACAAATAGAACTAATCCTGGGAGTGTTAGCCAGCGCCACCACTCACAAACCATAGGGCGGATGTGGAACATCCTTTCTGCCGCAGGCGTCACGAGCACGTGATCTTTTTGGGTGATGGAAAGTGGTCAATAAACCCACATATGCTACCTGAAGGATTCGAGCCCTCGTTATGTATAGTGAACGAGAAGAAAGGGAACCGAGGGGCC
The DNA here is from genome assembly GCF_013339745.2 of Dermacentor silvarum. Lineage (NCBI taxonomy): Eukaryota > Metazoa > Arthropoda > Arachnida > Ixodida > Ixodidae > Dermacentor > Dermacentor silvarum. Next base: position 91,976,769 of record NC_051162.1, read on the forward strand.
CGATATATATATATATATATATATATATATATATATATATATATATAGTCAATTAGGAGTTTACGCTGAGCCCGGTGAACATATTATGAAAGAAATGCTCCCACGTTGAACAACAAAAATACTATTATTTTACTGACGTTTCGGCCGGTGGCCCGGCCTTCATCGGAGTAAATGAGAATACACAACACATCTTGTGTGCAATCCGACGCTGATTGGTAAACAATCCGATGGTGAATCCGACGCCGAGTGGTCAAGTCGTACTTAACCATTTTTCTGGCGGATTTCACTGTGAGAAATTGTGATTTTTGTTCACCAAAACCTTGCACCACGTGGAGGGCGTGCGCGGTCGATGTGGTTGGATGATTTTCCCCGCCACCCGCGATCACACGCCGGTTGCCGACGCCGGATTTTCTGCGACACGGGGCCCTAAACGCTATCGCGTTAAAAGGTGGTATCCAAATCCACGCCCCAGCTGACGCGGGGCCCCCCTCTGGGTATTAAATACTGATCTCGAAGGCTACGGCATTGACGACTGTATGTGGCAGAAGCGATAACTAAAGCCAGAAACACGTCATGGACGTCAGGTTGTAGCCGCCACCTATGTCTATAAAGACCTGAAGGCCGTGCTAGTTTGTCTTGATTCATCTTCAAGCAGCTTTTCCAGGGCAAGGAACGACATTGGTGACAAAGAAGCATAGCGATGTCCATGTGTGCTTCTTTGTCGTCCGTGTCGCTTCTTGCGCTGGTAAAGCTGTTTGAACATGCATCTATGCCTGTGGCGTATTTCTGGCTCCACAATTGCTTTGGACGCATGCATTTAGTAAACGCGTCGCCTTCGAGATTAGCTACCCAGCGAGAGAGTGATGTCGCTGGGGCGAGGACTTGGACGCCACCTACTGGCGAATTTGGCTCATTGTATTCCAAATTCCTCTCATTGCAACGGCTTTACCATCCGAGAGTGTCCCGAGCAATTGTCTCGTCTGCAGCCCGGCATAAGTTGGCGAATAGCCTGGCGGCTCCTACATCAAAAGTCCGATGATGATCTCACGCCCACACGGCCTCGTGAAAACAAAGCAAACGATCACGATTCGTCGAACCGGGCCTGCCGGAACAGCACTCGCGGTGCCGACCTACAAACTCTTAAAGCCGCGAACTTTGTGCTCTCAGCGTTGCCCTAGATGTAATCTCTATACCAGGCGTGCGACGGTGAGTACATAGACCGGCCGCTTCGTAATTAATTTCGGCCGCCGGCACAAGAAGTCTTCATCCTCTACACCGCGGCCACCTTTCAACGTAGGCGTCTCTTGCTCTTCACAATCTCTCATCTTGTTTGCTCAAGTATTTCCTTTTTATTTCCTGTAACTTACCGCGTTGTGGGCCACGTGCATAGCCTGTCTAGACCTTCACGCTTTTGCCCCGACTTCATTATTCCACGTTCCTTATATTCTCTTTTATTTTATCCGTGCAGAAGGCCTGGTAGTTCTTTTTCCCCCTTTTGATTTCCTGTAACCGCGCTGTGCGTTATATGCATGACCTATCCGGAACTTTCACGCTTTTGCCTCTACTTTATTGTTTCTGAGTGATTTATATTCTGTTTAATGTTATCCTCCCAAAAGTCTGACTAGGCAATGAGAACGTCAGGGGCGATGGGATCTCATCTTCGGACGGCTTTGCCGTTGGCATATCGAAAGCCACGAACATCGATGTTTGGACGTCGCCTTACGTGCACGAGGCAGCCGGCTCCCGCTATCTAATTTTCAGGGTAAACGGAGCGAGTGAAATTTGGCGGCTGTTTTATAGTTTCGCCTGCGATATTCTCCAAACACCACGTGTACCCATCAACACCTATCCGCCCCTTCCCCCCACTACCCATCTTTCACTCCCCCATGCTCCCAGCCTAACCTCCCATCACTACAGCCGCCGCCCTCGGCCACCGAAAATATGAACCGGCGGTACGCAAGCGTAAACTTCATAGGGCGTCGGGTATCGGATCGAATTTCGGCTTGAGTCTTCGATTTACCCCCGAAAGCTTCTACGAAAATTTACTACAAGGAACTCTGCCGCTGGAACTTGTGGGTGCTGCAGTTATGTCGGCACATGCCCAGCGGGAGAAAGGTGAATAGTGCACGAATTTGCGTAATATTCGTTCTTACTTCTTGAAACGGCTTTGTGAGTTTGCGTATTGGTCATTTTATACGAAATACGTTCGTTACATGCAACTATCTGCAACGATTACACATATGCGCGCGGACTACCTATGAGATTGAGTACTGAGTACACGTGGGATGATGCACGGGGACACTATATATAAGCGGTTTCTTAAACCGGTGCACTTCAAGTAGTGTACTAGTGCCCGAATCGCTTTTTGTGCCAGTGACGCACCAGTGCCAGTGACGCTTTTTGTGCCAGTGCCAGTGGCGCACCATCGTAGGCCACTAAGAGACAGTGTACACCCCAACCAGGCACACATGCCGAAGCGCAGGACGCGAAATGTGCGGCGCCGTCTTCTCGTGAAGCGAGATATATAGGGAGGGCGTAGAACAAATATAAAACGCGCATACGCTATTTATCGCGATATCTGGAGCCGAATCTCGATATCCCATGCGGCGCTTCATGCTTCGATAGGAATCTTTATTTGGTTCATTCTGATTTCTTCCCGCTCAGGCATTGTTCACATAGCGGTCTATACTCCCGACCGCGATATCTTCATTAAGGGCTCCGTGGGAGCAATTGTTTACAGCACGGTTCGCGTGTTTTTTTCGTGGCCGGGACTTCCCCGTCAAACGATCTGGGCTTAGCCTCCGTGAGCGTGTTACACTGAGACTCGAAACAGCTATAATACTGCAAAAGATAAAAAAAGAAAGACAGACAAAGAAAGAAAGAAAGAAAGAAAGAAAGAAAGAAAGAAGAGGAAGAAATGAAGGAAGAAAGAAATAAAAAACCACGCGAGCAAGCAAGAAAGAAAGCGTTTTGCCCCAGTTCCCGTCCCCTGCAGTCTCTGTGAGCCATGGGATCAAAGCATAACAACCACAGCGCCGGCATCACTTTATCTGATTTAAAGTAGCGCACGCTTCGGAGATACAGCGTTGAAAACGGCTTTGTTGCCCGGACGCGTGCGAATCGGATAAGCATCACTTTTCAGCCTATACCGCTGCGTGCACGGATTAAGATGTTCGGAGCTGGACACGCAGCAGCAGCTAATTATTAATTGCCTGCGCAAACACAAAAGAGCGCTAGACGGCGTGCTCGATATTCTATTGTTTCCGCGCAGCACGACTTCCATGGCGGTAGCTGAACTTTTGACGTGGCGGGCTCTGTACCGACGGCCGAGATTAGGGGCCGAATGCACAGAGCCTTCTGTTTACAAGAGCTGTTTGCCATTGGCCTACCGCCTTCCTGAAAACTATCCGTCAAACATCGTGATCGAAAAAAATCTGTTACATATATATATATATATATATATATATATATATATATATTTATATATATATATATATATATATATTTATATATATATCCGATCACCAGCGAACAACAGATGAAAAGATCAAAAGCCAATCTATTTGGAGGGTGAAGCGAAACTTTCAGTGCATTTCTTGACTTATGGCACTGCGCATGCACCATCACTTGTAAATAATGCGGTGCATTAAGAATCTTGTTTTGTAGTAAACGCGGCGTCATTTTGTCATTTGTTATGTGAAGATGGTTTTCCAGGGCTTTTTGTTGATTTGATTGTGCAAACGAAAGCTTATCGTTTCTTTTGCTTCTCGACAGTGAAAGGGGGGGGGGGGGGGGATGTTCAGCATACGTTGTGGTTATGATACCTACCTTGTTATTTTGATAAGACATCAGGTGTTTCGCGTTCGCATAGAATGGTTCAGCGCCTTTTACTTTAGGAGTTGAAAGATGCTGTACTATAGGAAGGAGCGTTTGGGGTGTAACCCATAAGCGTATGCAAACGCCTCATTTGTTGACCAAGCAATAACTCAAGAAACAATTCGTTAAAAAGTTGAAGATACTACTTCAGAAGGACGGCCGAATATTGTAGTATACCTACTTATTAAACCGCGCGTTTACGGAATACAAAAACAGTGTACACTACAAACAATACAAAACTAACCCATATATTCACATATTTGTAACTGCTGGACCCATAGTATTCTCTTCGCTGTATAATTTGCAGAATAAATTGTCATCAGAACTACGCAGATATATGGGACAAATTATTGCACCTTGTAAATGCATGCTATATATGGGCAAGACCTCCAATAATTATGCATTAAACCGGTGCCACCCCTGCGGAAGTTCTGAATTTTAGTTAACCGTCTAGACAACGAGCATATTTAATTATACTAGCTTTCATTATATGCTGCACCCCGACACAGATTTTTATTCGTTAAACTCCGTTTCCTAAATTAAATTCCACCTATTCTTTAGTTTCTGCTCTTTTTATATTTTAGCCAAGAACTCAGACCTTTTTTCATAAAGCCAGGAGCCAGAACCGCTTGGCAACAATAAATGAATAAAGAACACGCTTTGTTAAACCACTGCTGGGTTTCTGTTTCTGTATAGGGGGCTCTTCTTTTTCTTGGTAAAGTGGACACTGCAGAGATCGATACTTCGGCTTAGCAAACTTTCAAGCAAAGCACAAAACAGTGAAATCAACTTAACCGCACATTTAGTCACCGAGGTATTCAAATTAGCGCGGTATTCCAACATCGCTAGCTCTGGTAAAACGCTTATGTATTGGAGCAGGCTGCACACGGGGGATAATTGGTTACTTAACGTGGGGAAGAAACAGCGCAAACACGGAACGACAGTTAAAAGGACACAAGACACCGCGCTGTGTGCCGTCTCCTTTCACCGTCATGCTATGTTTGCGCTGTTTCTTCACCGTGCGCCTATGCATTAACTTTACACTCGACGGAACCTTCACTCGAGAGAGCACCCTGTAGAGGAAGACTGAAAAGCGTCCAAGTGGCGTTTTATTGTAGATAGCATCATGTCATCTCTGCATGGACGTCGCAATACTTGAACGAGCCGGTCGCCGCTCGAGAGTCTCAGACGCTCGACGTCTGCATTGAGTTTTCTTAGCTCAGCAGTCATGGTTTCTAATTTGGCTGTAGACGACTCTTTTCACGTTGCAATCTATCCTAAATAGGAGCCGTACGTGTAATCTGCCATTCAGCAGAACTGCCGTTGCACTAGGTTTGAGCACGTTGCTCGTTAACGAGAACGTATGCTCCCATGCAGCACTATTCGGGTGACCGCATAGAAAGCGACTCAGATACACACACACACACACAGAGAGAGAGAGAGAGAGAGAGAGAGAGAGAGAGAGAGGAGAGAGAGACCTCTTTAATGAATCCTGAATGAATCCTGAATGCCCCGCGTGCCAGGTGGCACGCGGGGAATTCACTACAACACATGAAAACTACTTAAAGTATACCGCGGAAACACCAGCGTGGCTGAGAAAAGTTAAAATGCGCTTTCGTTACGCGGGGCGCACAGGTGGTGCTAGTCCGCCGACCAAGCATGTCTTTGCTCGAAATGATCTTAGATGTGCGTTAATTACTGTGCCGTTCGAATAGTCCGCGCGACTTTTTCGCATTTCGCGGGCTTTCTTTCAGGCTTAGAAAAAAAAAAGAAAAAGCTTTTGTGCAACACGTATTGAGCAACAGAAAGTTGGAATCTGGAGTTGGCTACGCGGTACTTGCATATTTTTACGAATTTGGCGCAAGTTACGTGCAGTATAGTTATGTAATGATGTCGTCATCGTCACCCACCATGCTCATCTTTCTTTCTTTCCCTCTTTACCTTCCCCATGAGCATGCGTAGTTGGCCTAGAGGAATCTATCACAGGCCGACCTCTCTGAACTTCTTATCATTGAACTTTTATCTCTCTCTCTTGTACAAGCTGGCGAAAACAACGATTTCAAGTAATGTTGGTACGCGAATTTAAGGGTTAGAAATGTTTTAATGTGTTTTATTGATGATAAAAATGTTCAAAGCTTCCTTAAGATGCGCATTCAAACGTTTCTTTCTTTTTCTGCGCATAATATGCTAAAACGGCCCCTCATTTACGAGGTGTTCTTGTGTTACTCACCTGCACAAATCATCGTGAGTGCCTGTCTGATGTCCTGCATAATGGTTCCGCCAATGATGCGTTATCTTGCATTGTATATAGGGACGTGTGCTTTTTTTTTAGCTGCACCAAAATTTTAACATCACTTGTGGCAGACAGCATAATTATAACCTTTGAACTAAATTACATGATGAGGCGGACATTAGTTCAACGAGCAGTCAAATGCGTAATTGACTAATTAGCAAAATAAAACTAAATATGTTTTTATTAAACTTACAACACATATTGCAATTTACGAAATGTATAGCTATAGTCGGATACAACTTAAGTCTGCAGTGAAGCTCCGCCCACGCCCTCATAAACGCCAGCCACTGAATTCCCTCGCGTGGCTGCAAATAGTTTGTACTTCAAACTTTCCCTGTTACTTAAATAAGGCGGTAACCAAAAAAAAAAAATTAAGCGCGTATTTTATACGTTTTAACTCGTCTATCGCAGTGGAACGTACAAGTACGACAAGTACAGTCCTATCAAGTACGACGCCATTTTGAAAAGGTTGCATGACGACCATTTTGTTTGCTTCTGTGATTGGCTGGCGGAATAACACAACGCCGCGTCGTCCGTGTGCCTTTGTTGCCAGCTGCTATTTTTTAGGTGCGAAGCACCTTATGCGCTCGGGCTGTCGGCGTCTCATGTCGTCGTCGTCGTCACGGTAAAGCAAGCGGCTCGTGCTCGCACTCGGCACGCGCTCGTGCCACTCATGCCACGTGACGACAACGGCATTCGTCGTTCGCCGTCTTCCACAGCTGGCTGCGTTGCCGCTCATCATTCCAACGTGGAATTTGACTTCTATTCTGTCGTCGTAATGGGGAGGCCGCGTTTACGGGGGTTATTAGCCATTTTGCTTAAGGCAGTATGAGCCCATTAGCGGTGCATCACAGCACGCTTCGCACCTTCCCAGGTTTCACGTTAGATGAGGCTGCATTTCGCTCAATGGTCATTTGACACTTAGGGATATAATTTAATTCACTGCTCAAAGCGAGCCTACGACTTAACTCGTGCTAATTTGTCGTGAGCAGCTGCTCGTGCCGCAAGTGATTTTAGGCGAAGCTTTATAGGCTCACAAGTTTCGGCGGTGGTGGTGTCACGCTGAAAAGTGGGCCGATCCTGGCGATAGTGCACAAAGGGTCTAAGCTCATTGGCACATACGAGGGCCAAAAAAGAAAGAGAGAGCGAGAAAGAAAGAAATAGAGGAAGAGAGAAAGAAAAAAAGAGAGAAAGAAAGATAGACAAAGAGAAAGAAATAAAAGAGAAAGACAGAGAAAGTGAGTGAGAGAGAGAAAAAGAAAGAAAGCCACCCCGAAGGTCAGAGAAAGAAAGAGAGAGAGAAATTAAAAGAGATGAGAAAAGAGAAAGAAGATATAGAAAGAAAGAGAGAAAGAAAGAAAGGAAACAAAAGAGAGAGAGAGAGAAATAAAAAGAGATAAAGAAGGAGAGAGAGATAAACAAAGAAAGAAAATCACTACGAACGTCAGATACACGCACGACAAGCTTCGCTTACCCCCATTTTCTAGACAGGGGAAGGGCTGGTGATTTTTTCCGGAGCTGGTTGCTCCTCATTTCATTCGTCTTTTAATAAACGTGCAGAATCAAGATGAAGGCGGATCACTACCATTTCCAGCATTTCAACCACCTTAATGGAGCTTGAAACCATGTTTCTTAGCACTGATCATTCCCTTTTACCTCTGATTCCATTCTTCTCTATCTCCATTAATATACCTAGGCCCCGAACGTGCTTTTTTGTTGTTTTGACTAAAGTTCTCTTGAATTGTCGGTGATGATAACCCCTTTTATTTTAACGCGATAGCGTATAGGGACCCGTGTCGCAGAAAATCAGGCGTCGGCAACCGGCGTGTGATCGCGGGTGGCGGAGAAAATCATCCAACCACATCGACCGTGTGGGCCGTCCACGGGGTGCAAGGTTTTGGTGAACGAAAATTGAATTTCTCACAGTGAAATCCAGTCCGAAAAATGGTAAAGTGCGACTTTCCCAATCGGCGCCGTATTGTCACTTGAATGTACGAGAAAACCTAATTCTGCTACGAGGAAACTCAAACATAGATCCCTTTTCTACCAGACCTGTGCTCGTCGGGACAATAGCAAACAATTAATAAAATAATAAAGAAAGGTACTAGGGCCTCTAAATTTTATTATAAGACCACTTATATTGCCTCAGGAAAAACGTCTTTCCAGCAATGCATTTAAGTTTAAAAGTGAAGCCGAATTTAAGGGGATCGGTGCAAGCTTGGTCTTTGTAAGCTGGCTTTCCCACGTTCAGTGTTTTTTGTAACCTCTTCACGCGACAGCGTTAATAGCCCCGTGTCGCAGAAAATGCGCCATCGGCGTACGAAAGTAATCATGCCGAACCCCATCATCCCCAACCATACCGACTGGGCAGGCCCTTCGCGTGGCGCAAGGCGTTAGTGAACAAAAATTTAATTTATTAAAGTAAAATCCATCAGAAAAATCGTAAATTACGACTTAATCACAACCTATAGACATGGTAGCGTCGGATTGTAATTTGAATGTACGAGAAAAAAGCATCATAAGCAGCCAGAGATCTTTGAATGCTATCGCGTTCCACTCTTAAAGGCGAAACTTAAGCGTCCTCCCAGTTTTTCTCTTATTTTTTTTTTCTATATAGAAGCTTGGCTAACGTTAGCTGGGACTAGGGAGCCTGTATTCAAGCGCTGTTTAACACAGCGCTTGCATGTAGGCTCCCTAGCTGGGACACCCTATATAAAGCGCGTGTTTGCATGCGCGCGCGCGTGCGCATGCGAACTCGTTGTTGCCATTGCTCTTACGGTGTACACCATCAGATCTTTGGGTGGTAGACCGCTATATAAGCGAGGCGGCACCCCATGATCGAGTGCAGCGATTTTACGAAGCACAGGTCAGGCAGTGGACCCTGCCGAAGGCGGCGGCGCGGCCCCCTCCTTCGCCGTATCAAATGAAAAAAACAGAACGATGAACACAGTGCTTCTTCAGCGTTCAACCGACGGGAGCATCGCCCAGGCACCGCGTGTCCCGTCATGGTAGCCAGGGCTACATGTAGCCGTCCAGCTGAACCGGGATGGCGTTCCGAGAACCCCCGCTTCACCTTCAGCGCGCCAACGGGCAGCAGCGCCGATGAAATCATCGACGCCATCGAAGAAACCGTAGGGCCGGGAGGCCTTGAGGCCTTCCAACACCAGGGAGGGGTAAAGTTCATCGCAGCTGTCGCGTCCGCTATCGTCCGGGGGCTCCTTCGTTCTGAACGGTGCCTCGGTCCCAGTCGCTCAATTCGCACCACGAGTCCTCTACATTTCCGCCTTCCGTGTTACCCCGTACCTGGGAGACGCCACACTCGCAGCCGCCCTGTATACGTATGGAAAAGTTCTTGCAATTCAAGAATAGTAGTTCAAAGGAAGACCCACAGTTGGTACCGGCGTAAGGGTCATTCGCATGGAAATGGCGAAACCCATGCCAAACTTCGTGTCCGTCCCAGGCCACCGCATCATGTTTGACTACCGAAGAATCCGCAAGGTGTGCTCAAGGTGTGGAGCGGAGGGCCACCTTGGGAAGACGTGTGAGACGACACGTTGCGAAAGGTGCGAAGTCTACGGTCCCGAGTCTGCCAAGTGCACGTCCCCTTGTAGCCGCTGTGCCGGGAGTCACGTCACAGCGGGCTGTTTCCTGCCCAGGTCCTACGCCGCTGCAGCTGCAGGCACTAACATCCCCGCTAGCGTCGAAGACAATGACGGCCATCCAGACCAAGACGAGATCCCCAAAGATTTTCTTAACGCTGACCGGGCCCCCGAAGTACAAACGTCGTCAGAAGGGCCTCGCAAAAGCGAACTCTCCGAAACCTCGCCTCGCTCGGAATCTTCAGACAGGTCTGAAGACGAAGACTTCAAACCGCTACCTTATTCTGAGAAGAGCACCACCGAAGTCAGCGCATCAGAGACAGACTCAAGCAAGACGACCTCTCCTCCAGAGCGCGAAAACGAACCAGGCAGCAGATTCCGGAGCGCGCGAAGGCGTTACTGTCAACGAGCCCACCGACAAGCCTCTTCTGCCGGTAAGATGAGGGCGCCGCCACCAGCCCGAGCAGACGCCGTCACCCGGTACCGGGCGTGAGAGGGGACCCGCCCATTTCAGCGGATACGCCCAATCCAGCGGATACCATGTGTCTCGAACACAACGGACGCGTCGTTAAAGAACCCCTTAAGTCAAGTAACCGACCTGCTTCCTAATTAAGGCAGAGGCAATGGAGTTTGATAAACCAGCTACAAAGCGAACACGCGAAACAGAAATGGACTCGAGCGGTTCGCAGAAAGATGGTAAATCTAAGACTCAGAAAAAAGCTGCGCGCATCGGGTCCTGCCATGGGCAGAACCCGTTAACTAGGCCTGTAACATGGCGACGTTTTTTGCTTGCATCATGGCGGTGGTGCATTTCCTCTTTCTGAATGTTCAAGGGTTTCGGTCCGTCGACAGAAAGAGGTGTTGCACTTCGCCGGAGCTCGGGGCGTCAACGTGCTTTTCTTGCAAGAGTGTAATTTCCGGACGCGCCTCGACGTGTCCAACTTTACGGCCCGGTTTTCTGTTGATGCTTTCTTTAACAAATGCTGTGTCTTGCGGTGTAGGAGTGGTGTTCTTAAATCCCCATTTTAGAAAGGGAGCCCACTGCACGTATACGGTATCGACGGCCGCACGTTAGCAGTCGATTTTTGGCTGCATACGAGTCGGGTCAGGGCAGGCCTCAGAAACTCCGCTGGTTTTTTGTCCATGCGAATTGCAGCCCCATCCATGAGATGGATGCAAAACCAAAATCGCTTTTCCTTTTTTTTTCTTGTCAACCCTCTCAACTTTGTCGTTTCTCTCTCGCCTTCAACTATTGGCGGCGCGGCTGGCGCAGCCCGCGCTCGTCGTCGGCCGTGCTGATAACGGCCAAAACGAAGCAATTTTTTTTCTGGCATTATGCGGTCAGTTTTGCGGTTTTCGCCTTCCGCGGTAGCAGTGTGGTCCGTGTGGTACCCTACCGTTGCACGTTTGTCGGCTTTCCCCCTCAATGTCTCGCAGCTGTCGATGTTCGTGTGTGGGTCAATGCTGTGCGAACACATCAAGACGAAGTGAGCCATGCGACGTGAAATTCTACCGCATCCCTAAAAACATCAGGTGAGCACTGTGCACTTTACTTTCCGGTTTTTATTTGTGATAGTAATTTTGCTCAGTCGTACATGACTGTCCGGTGGTGAGGCAGCAGCTAGCTGATTTGAAAACACCATAACGGTGCAGTAAATCGTCATGTCAACAAGCAGCGAACATAAAGCTCCTTATAAATATAGTACCACCTGTGCGTATCGCAAGGAACACGTGTGTAGGTGTGCGCTTTGCACTTATTTCTAGCTAATTGGTCGCCATCGTTTAAAAACGCGTTTCTGAGAATTGAGGTTGGACATATCAAAACTAGTACTCTGGCGCGACGCGAAATGAGCTCATTTTTGTATGTTCCAACTGCGATGTTGTAATTTATGATCTTCACTGTTCTTGAGGATGGAAGCGTTTTTAACCTGCGGTGGAAGGATGAACCTAATGGGTTTGCCCAGAGATAAGGTCAACAACCGCATCATATGCTCGGCGCACTTCACGAAGGTGGATTTTATGGACCAAGCAAGAAGCAGGCCGTGAGAAGCTAGTATGCGCATTGGCCATTAGAGCAATTGCAATAAGTGTTTTTTACATGTGCGTACATGAAACACCATCCGCGTTTTGTTGCATTCTATAGTGTGTTTCACCGTCTGCTCCAATTCTGTTTTTCGCAAACGAACACAATAGAGTGAGTCGAAAGAACTGTTGTATTGTAAGTGGAATTATTTTTGAATAAAATTTGGGCACACGCTTGCTTGATTGTAATAATGAACACGTCTGCGTGCATGAAAACTCAAAAAGAATCCACTGCGCACAAGCACGCAGCACGAATGGCACGGCCGGACAGGAGAGGAGCGCGGAGTGCGCGCTTCAGTCCAGCGGTGCGTCTGATAACGCCCGCGACAAAAAAAAAAAAAAAAAAGCGTCGCGGACAGCTAAAGAAATAAAAAAAAAAACACTTTGCGTGAGGGGAGGGTGAGGCGAGGCATGGGAGAGGGATATGAAAGCCAAAAGGGAAAGGAGAAACGAGCGGAACAACGTTATCATAAAACGGGAAGAAAAAAAAAATGTCACAGTTTCGCCCTAAGGGCGAAGCAATGAATGCGATAGCAACACAGCAATGTCATACGAAGTAAGGTGAGCGGCTTTGGTAGCAATATGAATTGTAGTAAACATGAGCGGATTAAGTAAGCAGGTGTGCTGCGGCGTAAGTAGACCGACATGAAGAGAGACTCGATGACCACGAGAAGGCGCGTGTGAAACGGTGGTGTTGATGAGAAGCGCTTCCCGTGGGCAGCGCGTGCGAAGGGACACACCTGGAGCGCTGCACTGCCGATCCGGGCAGCATTGCATGTGTAGCGTGCGTTGGAAAATGTGGCCCGACTATGACTAACTGAATGAACAAGCGTGGTGTGAGCGCGCACAAACAAACGTGAATAGATCACACTGAATGACTGCAGACAACGACTGTCAAAACGATGGCAGCAAGCGCATACGCTGCAGCGGGCGAAGGTACGTGCGGTCTATCGCTTCAACAGAAACTGAGCGGCGAATGCACAGTGGATAAAGGTCAGAGCCGAGTGGAGATAAGAGACAGTGCGGGCGAGCGACGAGCGCGGTTGTTGCAGAGTAGAAGTGACCCCCCCCCCCCCCCCCCCCCTCGCTCCCTCCGGCGCTGGCTTCCCGCTTCCATGCTTGCGCGTGGGAGATTGAGTGCGTTCGCTCTCCGTGATAGCGCGCGTCCCCGCACGCTTCCGCTCGGGCATACGGCGCGCGGCGAAGATTTTATCTATACGGAACCTCACGGCGACGGCGACGGCAGAAATCCGGTTGAAGTGTCCATATAATTGCTATCGCAATAAATGTGCCGCCATCGCCTAGTCCGGGCTCCTCCGCTCGCGATAGGGTTTGAAAATTCTCGCCGGTATTTCCATCCGTCCGTTTCGCAGTCGTCTGACGTCAATTTAGCGTAGTCATCGTCAAATCTGTCAACATTGGACCGATTAGCATGGCTATACGATGGCGTGTTGTCGGCTTGAAGCCACGTGTGTTGTTGTGCAGCAGTGTCCGCACGTGGTTTTGCTGTGGTGCAGCGAAAAAGGCGAGTCATGGTTGCGCGCGCATTTCTATTTACTCAAACCGCGCAGCCTGCGTGACCTCAACATTAGTGAGGTGCACAAGAAAACGCTAAGTGACGAGGCAACCATCACTTTTTTTGGCTCTTGTTGAGGGATTCACAGCGCTATGGAATATAGAGCACGCCGAGTATGCAAGCGTGCAGTAAACAGAAGTTTCGTCACGTAAAGTGTTCCGCGAGTGACACGCAACACTTGAAGCTCATGGCGGCCGGTGCTTTTCACGCCGCTGGTGGGCGGTAGGTGATCGCCGATGGGCCGATTGCAGCCATAATGCATCACAATGACTCTCGCTTCCATGCGATACAGAAATGCATCGGCTCGGTGTCCCCAGCGCCCACCGGCGGCGCAAGAAGTGCCGGCAGCCACGCGCTCCTATAGTATCGCGTTCAATCGTTGGGCCCTGTTTGTTGGCCGCAAACCTCAAGTATAACATGTTTCTTACGCGGCAAGGTGGAAATAGCGCTGCCTTGTGCGCGGAGCCGTGGTGTCACACGGTGCATTTTCGATCGCGAGCGAGCCCGCTTGGCACCAAATTTCTCGATCACGATTGGCCCCTTTGTGCAAGCTGCGGAAGGGAGTCAATCGTCGCAAAATTCGATGTCGAGCTGGCTCGATCGCGATCGAAAATGCGCCGTGTTACTACCCTATAAGATTCGCGCAATAAAAAAACAACAGATAAATATTAAAATCGTGCCGCAGACGAACGTGAGCTAGTCGTCACACTGTCGAATATGAAAAATGTTATCTAGCTACAACGTCCCTGTCAGAAAAATAACAAAGCTAAACTATCTGAATGACGCGCGCGCGTGCATATACGGCTCTCGTGTGTATGCCTCAAATCATGTGAGAAAGGCTGCGGCTGCATGCACCTCATGGTGTCGGGTTGCTTCCCACAAAATATAGAAACCACTTGCGTCGTGCTCAATGTGGGCATGGGTTCTAAACAGGAATATAAATTTGCGAATGCTATTTATTTGTCGTGCGTGTCAAGCGCGGTGAATGAAAGTACACGGTGGACGCGTTGCACGCCTTTCTTGCATGAAAAATATGGTTTCTTTACCGCACGCATGCCGCTCTCAAGCCAATTTGATGCTTAGTTTGAATTCGACAAAATCGTTTCTTAAGTTTTACGAAAGCTGCGGACTCGGCCTCCGTGGTTTCCATGTCGGTGGACATATAGCGGACGACGCTGGCAGTAGGGGCGGTGTCTGGGCTTTATAAGGAAGTTAATTTTTTCGGAACAGATATATAACATATCGTACAGTCGGTGACGACGTCGCCATAGCAATATTTTATTGACTTCGTCGAAGTGAAAAAAAAAAAAAAACGACGAGAAAGCGGCTGCGGGCTGAGCAGGAGAGGGCTGGGGGAGCAATACAACTTTGCACGTCACACGCATGGTATATCCTCGCCCCCAATATTGTACAGCTTGATGTGCCTGTCCAACCCAGCTCAGTCGATTTCCTCCCTGCTTTTTTTTACCAGTACTCTATAAGCTTCTCTTGCTTATCTCGAAGGCTGACCAACTAATTGTCCCATGCGCTGTGCCAGCCAATTTGTTCCCATTGGTTTTTAAGGCGTAAGCCCTAAATGGGCCTCATCAGACGGTGACCTTGAAAACGCCACGTGCGGTACAGAAAGTCAGGTGAGTTCGCCTCGAGCAGAGACGCGCTCATGACACTGCTCGCGCGTTCTTCGTCGTCTTCTTCCACAGCTGGCTCCAATGCCGCTCATCGTGCAAAAAAAAAAAAAAAAAAGGCAAGGTTAATTAAGGTATAGTTAAAGGGACGCCGAACCAATCTTTATCGAAGTGTAGGAAGGCATTCGAAGTGAAAATAAGCTATTTCAGAAATACTTTGCCGCAAAAAGTGCTTCAATCCGTTAAGCAGAAGTGGAGTTATTGGCAATCAAACACGGCCTCCGCTGTGCTCCCACTCCTTCTTCAATGCCTTGCACTGCGAAGGTTCCGGCGGAGTGGGGCGGGGCCGCAACGCCCCCCCTTCGAAATGTCACCGTGGCGGGGAGTTTATATTTCATTTTGGATGTTAACGTAGACGCCACGACTTCCAATGTTGATGCCTATAGACGCGCTAAGCATAAGCCAAAAGCGGCTGTCCTCAGCGAGCCGCAGTGTGCTTAGCCAGTGGACTTGTGGCGGCACCCCGCGGCGGCCGCGGTGTAGTCGACCGCAGCGACCAATAGCAGCTGACTATGGGAATGTGCTTTTTTAAGTTGTATCCTATTATAGTGAATTTGCAAGACCATTTAACTTGTAACAAATTCTGAGGATGGCAGCGGCTTCGATATATGCGCCGTCAACCTTGTGGTAAAACTGCACTGCTTCACTTAACTTTTTTAAGAAAACGCTGTTTCATGCATTTGAGCACGAAAGTCATCGGAAAACCGGTGTGGTTCGTCGCACGCTTTGAAAATTAATATCTCGAAACTGGTGTCACCTTGAGAATTCGTTCCAAGTCGACATGCCTTGCTAATTTATTTGCTTACAAATCGTAAAATTTACAATATGCGTCATAAAGTAAATATTAATTAAGGTAATTAGTCAAACTTTTTGTCAGTGAGTCGATCATGCATTTTGATTTCCAGTACCATTCTAACGTCCGCCTAAGCGAGTAACCTCGTTTAGAAGGTTAAAATTGGGCTATTCACTCCTGGCGATTTTTAAAAGTTTGGTGCAGCTAAAAAAGAAAACGCCTGGTATAGCCGGCTCCGCAAGGTGCCTCATGGAGATGTAAACACATTAAGAACGCAGCCACATGTGTTGTCCTATAGGCTGGCGCTCGTTTTTGTTCCCGAGTGTGTCACGCCTCCGGGAGACATTGTTCCTGCTGCCCACGCTTTCGTGTAGTGTGACAATGCGTTTAGCAACGCCTACGTTGGTGAACACGTGGACAAACTGTTAGGTGACATGTCCCCCAGTCTGAACTGACATTACCGCATTCAAATGAGGCCTTCTTGATGGTCTGGATTGGTGTCCTTTGACTGCTTCCAAACCTAAGTATATACTCTGTTCGGCGAGCGTTCAACTCGTTCGCTGGTGACTGGCAAAAGTTGTGAAGCTTTCGCAATTTAGCTATGCCTTAGTTTCTTGTTTTTGACGTTTTAGTTATGTTCTGACGCCTCTTGCCTTGATTTGTACAACATACAAGTATAGTATACGTTTCGCAGTCGCGGTTTTTTATAGGCAGCAGTTAACGTGAAGATCGGTAAATGATGATTTAAATAGGTATATGGGCCATGACCTTAACAATCGTTCTGATTAACTCGCTGCAATGCCATGCTGCTGTGGTTTCCGTCTGTGGTCTTCCCACGACTTCACCAGCTTCAATTGCCTGCGGGCGTTAATTCGAGCCAAGCCAAAAACCTGAGAGTTTAAGCAAGTGGAAAGCTGGGGGACAGTTATTACGGTATTCTAGCGCATCCCTTACAGTTTAGATTAAACTTCAGTGATAGCAACAACGTGCTTATCGCTCCTATCAGAGGAAAAGGAGAAAGAAAAGGCAAGTCCAGAAGTTTAATTAAATGTCTGCACTGCTTTAAGATTGAAACTTTTGCCTGTGAACGCAGAGATATCCGAGTGCCCCTGGTGTTGACAGAGCGCTTTTACCGATTGATAAGAGCACATAATTACTTTCCAGTTTCGTTTAATTTACTCAGCACCCCGTCTAGGTTCAATATGCAGCGTGCACTTCCAACGGGCGCCTCATTCAGTCATGTGATCGATTACTTTTTTTTTCTTCCGTTTTATTACTCGAGAAGCAAGTGACGCAAAGGCCCGTGCAGCGAGGCTAAATACTTGCAGTGTGCACTCATTTCGGGCGTTTCGCTTTCGCAATATCGGAATCGACGGCAGCGGTGGGAACGAATGAATGAAAAACTTTATTTAGTGAGCTTTTCAGCGCATGCGACGGATGGAAGAAGTTCCCACTTCACGGGAATCCATATGCTGCTCTCGCCGCCTGGCCCCTGGTTACGAGCCGAAGCTGGTCTTCGAGGGCGGAGCTGGACAGCAAGATCTTCAATCGCTCTCTATTACCCCCTTTTGCAGTGGCGGGAATAGGTGTTTGCCGAGCACTTCTTTGTCGATGAACGCCGCTGACAGCGCCCTCTGTGGGCGATATGAATGAAGTGTACCGGGCCTTACGGTCGTCGGGTCTGTTGTTTACCGTCCCCCCCCCCCCCCCCCCCCCCCTCGCCCCCTTTTTTGTTGCTTCATTTCCCCGTCAATACCTCGAAGTGTGTACTTTAGAGGGCAGGTCCGCATTGTGCGCTTTGACAATGCCTCTACTGAAGGTGCAAACTCTTAGCACTTCGCGCGCAAGTAACTTACCGTAGAGTTGTCCAGTGATAGCGACGGTAGTGATATGGAAGTTTCAGGTTCATTCGTGGTGGAGTCGTAGGCTACTTTTGTAGCTCCTCTATGACTACCGTCGTGGTGCCAAGAATAAAATAAATCAGTTTACAAAAAAAAAAGAAAAACGATAAAGAAAGACCACACTTCGCCTATCCCAGCGGCTATGTCACTTATTCGCTACAACACTAGTTCCCACCCTCCCCACAATGTATGCGCAAAACTCCTGTAGTCCCGTGCAAGCTGTCTCATCCGAATGAAGAAACGATAAGAGGACGCGATGACAGTGACCACGGCGGTACGACATCAATGTAAATTACGAAGCCGGCTGCGACATGAAAACGACATTTCCTTGAGTGACGTCTAAGGCAGAGAAGAGCCGTTATTGCAAGAGGAGCGTTAAGAATGAATGATGGGCTGCGAGCCGCGCTGCGAGCCGCTGCTGCATAGCACACCAGCTAAGCTGCGTGAACGGACCGCAGTACGATGGAGAGAGGAAAGGAAATAGATGCAGGGGAGGTTAGCTAGAATTTGTCTAGTTTGCTATCCTACGCGTGGGGAGAGGGATGAAGGAGAGAAAGAAAGAGAAAGAGAGAACACATGCGTATAGATCTATCACACGCACCAATGTCGCATAGAAGACACTTTGGAGTTTCCTTAGAGACACCAATCTCAATGACACACTTTAGTCGAGCGTTGAGTGTTGTGTCTGGTTGAGTGGTGTCTGTTATTGTTATGATCTTGCTGGTATGATCTACTCTTATGGTCCCAAGAAAAGGGAAATGTCTAAGGAATGAAGGCACAGTCGTTCTCCCAGGCCAAAGAAGTTCCATGTGCAAAGGGAGGTTGGCGCCGGAGAGAATGGCAAAAGTATTGGAGCACAAGTATGGGGGTTCTGCTGGGTGGAATAGCTTCAGCAGGATGCAACAATCATTGGAGAATAATACTGTGATTTATTCACAACGTTGATGAGAAAACAAAGAAATAACGTGGCGGAAAGGTCTCCAACAGTGTAATTCGGTTTGCATGACAATGCTTCGTCACACACTGCAGGTGAAACATTCGCAAGACTGACCTTCTTAGGCTTTCAAGTCATGACCTGTCCTACCTATTAACCCGATCAGGCTCCACCTGACGATCACATTTTCTCTGATCTCATAAGGACACCTAAAGGGACAGTGATTTGGGAATGTTATGAAGGCATCGAATGCTGCGAATGAGTGCTTACACCTGCAGCAAACGGAATAATCTTATTTGAACTGACTTAAAGAGGCAGCAGAACAGATTTAGCAAGTGCATTAAACTCCCGGTGGACTATGTACAATAGTGCGGAAGTTACAGCCTTCCTAGGCAGTTTTTTTTTTCTAGGTGAGGTTTAATGGCTACCAGCACCTCCTCGTGGAATGTTCAAAAGCAAAATGGCAACCAAACAAACGAGAAAGCAATGCTTGATAGTGCCCAGATTTTTAGGTAATCTGCACAAAGAACTCTTTATACCTTTACTTTGTCTTCATCGGGCCCCTTATTGAAAAAAGCACTTAACCTAGAATTTCTCGTAAGATCTCATTGTGACCAATCCTTATGCTCGATATTTCATTAGGGAATCTGGCTGGCCAATGACAAAGATCACTTACGAAAGAGAAACTTCGTGAATTCGGCCTCGGAAGCGCAGATGAATGACGTGTGAAGCTGAGCATGCATTTTCAGCTGTTAGGCTCAAAAGCTTTTCGTCGTTCTAGAGAAGCAGTCAGTCAAGCAACAAA